>NC_077232.1:151118086-151419211 GCF_027887165.1 Monodelphis domestica
TTAATTAAATGAGTTTACTAAATATTGAAATGTGATTAGTTAATAAGATCTAGCGCTGACCCAATGCACTTTCTAATAATAATTTACCATTGTTGGAAATTTGAAAGTTTTTCTGGGTAAAAATTGGAGAAATCCTTAATTTAGAATTTGATTTCCAATATCATAACATTTATAAGCTGTTTTTCTGCTTAGTACTTTTTAAATAATTATATAAATCCAAGCTATTTGTTAGTAGTCCTCTTAATTCTTTCCACTATAGTGTCTTCTTATTTTGCTAATGATTTAATGCTATTCAATTTAATAAGTGTCTACCCAGGTCCTATTAATTGAGAGGCACTAAACTAAACTACTTACTGGACAAGAGAAGTTACATTAATTGATATTTATTTAATGCTTTATGGTTACAAGCTGCTTTAAAATTTATCAAAGCATTATGTTTAAAAATCATAGAATATTATTACCTATTCCTAAAAATACAAATCTCCAAATCATTTCTGGAAAGAGAATATCTTTGGATGACCACATTAGGTAAGTGAAATCACAAAGCTACAGACTTCACAAATGCAAGAATGGAAGTTCTGCAAATAAGGAAGGAACTTTCACTCAATTATTGGCTAGAACAAAAACATTAAGACAAGAAAATTCAAGCATTTCAAAAGCTCTCTGTGTATAGAAAGGGGGGAAAATCCTGAAAATTCAAGAATAGGCCAAATATATCTGGTTAAGTCAGGTCAAATGATGTTCAGAATAAACTTTCAGCCTCCTAATTTGATTTCAAAGATCATACAACTTCTTTTTGGCATTCTCTTTTAGAGAGATCAGTAATTATTCTGAAGGTCTCTATCTGTATTATTTTGCAAATAATTGCCTTTATCTTTTTAATCTATAAGACTCACTTGGGAATGCATATTTAAAATATATACAAAATATACACACATTATATGCCTAAAACATAAATGCATATATTTCAGTTTATTTAATCAATTCCATGATCCCTACACTGTCTAGAGATAACTGAAGAAGAAACATGTTATTCTACCTTACCTTCTTTGTTAAACTAGTTTAAACATTTTCTAATATCATTATTACCATAGAGCATGCAAACAAGGAAAGCTATCAATGAAACCATTACTTAAAAGAAAAAAAAAGATGAACTTTAAACCAGGAATAGAATATCTCAATAAGGATTGGAAGTTATATCCATATCTATGATCTAATTAAGACTTCATTAAGTAATGAGAGGCCACTAAACAAAAAAAAAAGGAGAAAGTTGGGGAGAATTACCTGTTTCCAAATGTGAAGCCAAGAATCCTATAAAAGAATGATGATGACAGAATGAAAACAGTAGCGGTGATCATATCTTTATTGGTGGAGATTGTAAACCTCAAATTTCCTTAGACTTATAAATGTTGGAAATTTCACCATTGGGATATTTCATACTTGGAAAATTTCTTACTGATAGTCTATTGGAATGGGAACTCCATTGGCATGGGAGGTTCCTTCTCTTCCCTTCTTAAGATTACTTTAGGACAGAAAACCTTTTGCTGAACAATGGAAAGGACTTTGACCTATGCTTAAGCATAGAACAGGAATTTCTTTGAGTCTTGATTGATTTTAGAATTGATACAATGGAGATACTTGGAATAAATCTCCACCCTATTCAGTCCTAATAGGATTGAGTAAGGGCTACAGCCTAGATCAAAATTTAATTATTCCAATCTCTACCATACTCAAGTTAACAGGATTTAGAAAGGGCTGTAACAAAAGAGTAAAGATTTAATCATTTGAAAAATATGACCTTCAACAGACATGTGCAAAAGCCAGAAACCTCTGGGCGGTCCTGGGTTAAGCGAGAGCCTCCATTGACAGGGAAATTGATGAAGAGTGATTGGTAGATGTGAGGACTGAGGGGAGGCAACTTGGATGGTTTCCTTAAAGATAGGAGGGTCTGGAGACTCGAGGAGAGGATTGAGCTTTTGGTCGGGGTGGTTCCTGGGCTCTGAGGAAGCTTGCTCTGAAGGAAGCTGAAGGTGGGGGCCTCTGAGACTGTTTCTCCATTTTGGACACGTGAGTGAAAGGGACTGATCTCTTTTCTTTGCCCCAGCTATCTAAGGGCTTGGGCCTTTTGGCCCAGCCTAAACAGAAGGGGTATTTAAGCCCTATTCCCTTCTCTCCCCTTGCTCTCTCTATATATATCTCTAATTCCTTTCTTGCTCCTATTGTAATTAAACTCCAAAAAAGGCTGACGGCTGACTTGAATTTTTCATTTAGGAATTACATAGCTGATTCCTTGGCGACCTTAAATTAATATATATCAGTCTTTTAAAGTGATTCCCTTGTAACATTGTGGCTGACCACACGGGAGTCTAAAGAATCCTCTCAATAAAACTTTTTCCTTGCCTTTTTACTATACTGTTTCACCACTTAGTCCTTTTTTTAAAAAAAAAAAAAAAAAAACTTGGCTTAAAGACACAGCTGCTAGAACACGTGAGTATAAAAAACTTTTTCTCTTTTCTCCTTAAGTTAAATTGGAATCAGCAGTTTTTTCTTTTTCTTCCCTTTAATCTTAAGGGACAGCTGGGTAGCTCAGCGGATTGAGAGCCAGCCCTAGAGGCAGAAGGTCCTGGGTTCAAATCGGACCTCAGATACTTCCCAGCTGTGTGACTCTGATAGACAGAAAACAGCTGTTTTTAAATCTCAGCAACAGGACTCTAAAGTCCTGGCTGGAAGAACTGTTTCTAAATATCCTTTCCCTTAAGGAACAACTTCCTGGATTAGAAAAAAAAAACCCTGTGGAAAGTTTGTTGCTTTGCCCTGCTCCCCACGTGTTTTGTGAAATTACAAAATATACATATAAAAATGAGTACTACATTCTTTGACAATTATATGGCAGCTGAAGAAGTAGGGGCATTGAGGAATGAAGGATACCTCCAAATTTTTATATTAATAGGTACTGTCATTTTTGTACTCCTCAATACTATATTTAGAGATGAAAAAATAAAAAATATTGAGGATAAAATAAAACAAAATGAGGATAAAATAAAACAAAATGAGGATAAAATAAAACAAAATGAGGATAAAATAAAACAAAATGAGGATAAAATAGAAAATATTGAGGATAAAATAGAAAATGTTGAGGATAAAATAGAAAAAAATGAGGATAAAATAGAAAATATTGAGGATAAAATAGAAAATATTGAGGATAAAATAGAAAAAATTGAGGATACAATAGAAAAAATTGAGGATAAAATAGGAAATATTGAGAATAAAATAGAAAAACTTGAGGATAAAATAGGAAATATTGAGAATAAAATAGGAAATATTGAGAATAAAATAGGAAATATTGAGGATAAAATGGGAAATATGGAAGATAAAATAGGAAAAATTGAGGATAAAATGCAAGCCCAATTAGAAGATCTAAAAAGTTTCTTACAGGATCAATTGGCAAAAAACCACTCTACCAGAAACAGACCTGTTTCTGAACCTTTGAATGAGGAAATTTCCTTCCCTGAAATAGAGATGGAAAACACCTTCCCTATAGCCCAGTTAACAGACTGCTTCTCTCGTGTAGTGCAAATCTTGTCTGAATTTAATCCCCAAAACCCTTCCCCTGCAATCCCAGCTTCTCATGTTCCTTCTCCTACAGAAAACCAAATTCCAATGCAAGGGAGATCTTGTCCTCCTAGAGAAACCTGTCCTTGTCAAACTGACCCACAGGTGCAAAATTCAACTAGAGGCCTGTTTCCTCTAAGAGAAGTACCTGAAATAGGACGAAATGGGGATGTGGTGACTTTAAGACATAGGATACCGTTTACTCCCCAAGAAATAAATGAATTTACACGAAATATCCCCACATATGAACAAGATCCTTTTCTAGTAACAAAAAAGATGGGAGACATATTTTTTCAATATAATCCGTCTTACAAGGACGTTGAGAGCTTACTACAGGCTTTTTTAAGTGAACGTGAAAAAAATAAAATAATTGCTCATGTCAACAAAACCCGGGGGCGTAATGCAGCACATTGGCCATCTCAGGATCCCGAATGGGACTATAATAATCCTGAGGACTATCTACAACTATACCGTTGTAGAGAGGCCATCCTCACGGCCATGAAGGAATGTGCGGACAGTACAGATAAGTGGATGGAACTGGAAAAAATTAAGCAAAAGGAAAACGAAACACCCTCCAGATTTATGGACAGAATTATCGAGTTTGGGGACAGATACTTAGATTGGGACTTAAATAAAGAGAATAGTTTAAGACAAGTTAGAAGAATCTTTGTAAATAATTGTTGCAAAGTAATTAAAAATTATTTCAAAACACAATGCCCAAGATGGTCAGATATGGACCTTGAAGAATTGCGAAAAACAGCTATATATGTTTTTAAGGGAAACGAAGAAAAAGAGAAAGAGAATAATGATGACATGGAGGAAATGAAGAAAAAAATGAGATGTGTAATAGATAGGATAACTAAATTAGAAAGTGGGCATGATAATGAACCAACGACAATTGCCCCTCTCCAGAAATCCAATTATCAATCCATTACTTGCCACTTCTGTGAGAAGAAGGGCCACAAAATGATGGAATGTAGAACCTTTCTTAAGATGTTTGGAAGGAATACACACTTTAATAATGGTTTTAGAAATAATAACTATAGAAATTATGATAATGGTTATAGAAACCAGAATTCTAGAAATTATAATAATGACTATGGAAATAACTATAATGAATATAGAAATAAGAACTTTAGAAACCAGAATTATAGAAATAGGAATTGGGAATTTAATGACAATGCTCAAATTGAAGAAAATTTTAATGATAATACTCAACAATATATAAGAAATGGCGCTCGTCCAAAAATTACTCGAGGTACTAATGACCCTCAGAGAGGTGCCCTTCAGGAGGGTGCCCAGGGAACTTCCCAGTATAATAAAGATGATTCTTCTTAGATTGTATTGATTTTGTTGATATTAATTAACCTTTTTCAGTTTTTTTTTCTCCTCTCCAAATAGTAGGAAGGATGAATAAAGAACTTAAGACTATGATTGGCAAATTATGCACTGAGACCCATTTAAAATGGCCTGAAATTCTCCCTCTGGCCCTATTTTATCTTAGAAGCAGGCCTAGAGGAGACTTACATATTTCACCATTTGAGATGCTTTTTGGACATCCGCCTATACAGGCTAAGCCTTTCTCCCCGGTTATACATCGCTATTAGGGGGAGATATTACTATTGCTTCCTATATACAGGAGTTACAGCACAAACTACGTGAACTTCATGAATCTGGAGCTGCAGTACAAGCTGGACCATTAGACTTTTCTCTGCATGACCTGAACCCAGGAGATAAAGTTTATATCAAGAATTTCAAGCGAACTGGAGCAACTGAACCTTCCTGGGAAGGACCATTCCAAATATTATTAACTACTCCAACATCTATAAAGATTGGAGAAAGAGACTCTTGGATTCACTGCTCACATGTGAAGAAAGCATCTTCTGCTGAGACTGATTGACTCTATCCTATCATATGAATTGTGACTCTATCTTATCATATGAATTGGAGATAATAATCCATAGACAAATGGATGTTTTTTTTTCAAGAATATATTGAATTACTGATTTTTTTTCCTTATTTTTTCTTATTTCTTTTTATTTTTTGATCAGAATATTTGATTTTTTTCTCATTTTTTTGTACTGAAGGTACACATAATTAATATTAATATTATTTTTTCCCTGCAGTAATACAAGTTAATATATATACTCTTGCTATAATATCAATATATGCCTAAAAGCTTTAAACTATGGGAACCTGCCATTTATTGATAAAATATTATAGGACTGTGATTAATGTTTGTGTCTGATTCCAGGAAAAGGGATAAAAACAAGGAGCACAGACTAAACCTGAATAGTGCCAATAGAGCACACATGAAATATTAAAGTGAGACTCAAGGTTGCGACGCTTAACTTATGTTTAAGTCGTAGGACTTCCTTGTATCTACACTCCTTTCGAAGTACTCAAACAAGTACAAAGCTTGACTATCATGCTGGCTCCCTATATCTCTGAAGGAAAAAAAAATCAGACAAGGGAATGACATTTCCCCATCAAAATAGAATTCTAATTCTTTTCTTCTTATATTATGGCAACTTCCTGTAGTCTTGGCTACAAATGGCTAAGTGAAATATTACTGCATTCTGTTCTACATACTTGTGGGATAGAAATTACTTTAAACTGGACCTATACAAGGTCTATTTTGAGTTTTTCTTATGTTTTTGATTATTTTTTCTATTCTTTTGATAATTGACACATACAACCCCATAACTGAACATTGCATTCTGAGCTAAACTTGATATTTTTTTTTTAATACTTACTTCAGGGGGGATTGTATTTTAATTTAAAATCTAAGAATTTTTGAATTTTTTTTTGTTTGAGATTGTATTTTTATAAAAATCCAAGACTTTTGTTTAAGATTTTACTGTTATAAAAAAAAAAAATTTCAAGGATTTTGATTTTGTTCGAGAAAAGATCTTCAAGAAAGAAGCTTGAAACTTTTATATCCAGAGAATGAACTGTTGCAGAAAGATGCCAAAAACCTACACTTCATCAAGAAGATCAAGAATGAACTTTGGATGTGATTGATTGGACTGAACTTTTGATTGAACATTTATTGTAACATTTATGCCAAAAGGGACTGCCCCTAATTTGGCTTTCTGTCAATGCGCCTAGCAAACATTGGTTTTGCTTTCTTTTCTTTTCTATTTCCTCTCTCACTATTCTAATTTCTCTTAGAAAATTGAATATTGTGTATATCTTTAGTTAGAAGTGAATTTAGAACTACAAAATGATTATGTTAAATGATCAATGGGGAGACTAGTCTCCCAATGATCATCAGGGGGGATTGTAAACCTCAAATTTCCTTAGACTTATAAATGTTGGAAATTTCACCATTGGGATATTTCATACTTGGAAAATTTCTTACTGATAGTCTATTGGAATGGGAACTCCATTGGCATGGGAGGTTCCTTCTCTTCCCTTCTTAAGATTACTTTAGGACAGAAAACCTTTTGCTGAACAATGGAAAGGACTTTGACCTATGCTTAAGCATAGAACAGGAATTTCTTTGAGTCTTGATTGATTTTAGAATTGATACAATGGAGATACTTGGAATAAATCTCCACCCTATTCAGTCCTAATAGGATTGAGTAAGGGCTACAGCCTAGATCAAAATTTAATTATTCCAATCTCTACCATACTCAAGTTAACAGGATTTAGAAAGGGCTGTAACAAAAGAGTAAAGATTTAATCATTTGAAAAATATGACCTTCAACAGACATGTGCAAAAGCCAGAAACCTCTGGGCGGTCCTGGGTTAAGCGAGAGCCTCCATTGACAGGGAAATTGATGAAGAGTGATTGGTAGATGTGAGGACTGAGGGGAGGCAACTTGGATGGTTTCCTTAAAGATAGGAGGGTCTGGAGACTCGAGGAGAGGATTGAGCTTTTGGTCGGGGTGGTTCCTGGGCTCTGAGGAAGCTTGCTCTGAAGGAAGCTGAAGGTGGGGGCCTCTGAGACTGTTTCTCCATTTTGGACACGTGAGTGAAAGGGACTGATCTCTTTTCTTTGCCCCAGCTATCTAAGGGCTTGGGCCTTTTGGCCCAGCCTAAACAGAAGGGGTATTTAAGCCCTATTCCCTTCTCTCCCCTTGCTCTCTCTATATATATCTCTAATTCCTTTCTTGCTCCTATTGTAATTAAACTCCAAAAAAGGCTGACGGCTGACTTGAATTTTTCATTTAGGAATTACATAGCTGATTCCTTGGCGACCTTAAATTAATATATATCAGTCTTTTAAAGTGATTCCCTTGTAACAAGATGTGAATGGATTCAACCATTTTAAAGGGCAATTTAGACTTATTCCCAAAGAGCTTAAAAACAGTACATAATATCTGACCCAGGAATACTACAAGTAGTTTTCTATCCCAAAGAGATAAAAAAGGAGGGGGGAAAGACCTATGTGTACAGGAAACATTTAGAGCAGCTCTTTTTGTGGAAACAATGTTTTGGAAAGTGAGAAGATTCCTATTAATTGGGGAAGACTGAGAAAGATAAGTATATGATTGTAATGGAATACTACTGTTATGGTATGACAAGCAGAAGGAGCTCAGAAAAAAACTTGGAAAGGTGTACACTAACTGAAGTAGAGTTAAAAAAGCAGAACCAGGAGAACATTTTACAGAGTAACAAGAATATTGTACAATGAACAACAGTGAATGATAAAGCTGTTCTCAGTAATATGATATAATATAATCTCAAAGGACCTGTGGAAAAAATTGTTATCTGCTTTCAGAGAAAGAAATAATGGAGTCTAAATCTGGACCAAAGTAAAATTTTTTCACCCTCTTCCTTATTTTTTTTCCATTGGAGTTTCCTTTAATAAAATATTTAATATGGGAAAATATTTTACATGATTGTACATATGAAATCTATATAATGTTGCTTATCATCTTGAGGGTGGTGTTAAAGGAGGGAATGACAGAATATGGGACACAAAATTCTTTGAAAAAATATTGGAAAATTATTCTTACAAATAACTGGTGAAAAATTTAATTAATTTTTAAATGAAATAAATTACTATGCTTCATGACTGAAAAATAGTGGCACAAAAGAAGAGATTCAATAAAAGCTATAATTTACATACAGCATTATGCATATATATTTATAAGTTGATTAACTTGAAGGTATAAGTATGGTTAATGAGGATTAAAGGATGGAAAAATAGAAACAATATTGTGTTCCAACTTCTATACAAACTACCTAACAGGACCAGTGAAAAATTGATGATGATTTCGTGATACAGTTTTCAAAACTAATATAGGGATGATATGATATAAATTTTGTGTGACACTTTAGCTATGTAAACTCTTAAAAGGGATCAGTTAGCTTTCAAATTATTATTTTGTTTTACTCATAATTTTATCTTTCAGAACTACAGATGGGAATTATAATTTGTCTTATTTTGCAAATTATGTGGCATAATAATGAAGTATAATTTGCTCAAGTGGACACTATGGAGACTGAAATAGACATGGCCATACTATTTTAGAGTTTGTCTTAGACAAGAGATAAATAGATATAGTTTTTAAAATATTTCAAGAATTTCACTTACCAAAATTTCAAAGGAATTGCATCAAGAAGACGAGGTTATTTTTAATGGCCAAAATGACCCCTGGTTGTCAGGGAAATGATCTTGGAGCAAGACTAAAAAGGCCTCTTGGAGCTGTGACTTTTCTCCATTTTTTTATTATGTATTATTGCTACCAACAAAATTACTAGTCTCTTGACATCAATATTCTCCAATTGATGTTATATGCTTCTAAATCTTGGAATGTCTCAATCTCTGAAGACTTAAAAGCTGCAATTCATTCAAAGGGCAAAGTAAAAGAGACCATTAAGAGATTGAATTATAATACCAAAAACAAATTTTATATAAGAGGTATAATTAAGGTGTAATTAATGGCATCATGAACAAGACAGATGACAAGGAAAGGAGGGAGATGGTATCAGAGCCATTTACTGAGTTTTAAAATTACTGAATATTGAGAAATTAGGATGCTATAGACAGTGTGAAGAGTGATGAATAAGGAGCCAAGAAGAATGTTACTTCAAGTACTTCCTTTGGAACTTAATAGCTATGCAACCATGAGTGAGTCAAATCATCTCAATGAGCACATAGATCTTTGAGTTATAGAATGTCATTTGGCCACATTTTCATATAAAATAAAATTTTAAGATAAGAAATTCCTATTTTGACAACCAATCTTCCATAATTATTGCCATATTAGGATTTCCTACTCCTTAATACTTCTTTTATCATCATTTGATGTTGTAAAGACATCAGAGTTGAACTTCTGTGGCAAAATTGATTAACTTTTTAAAATCTAAAAGAAAACATTTATTGTTATGGTAATAAGTTTTGTCTATATATAAACATTTCAGTGCATTTGTAGAAATTTCCCTTCAAAGAATTTTCTTTTTAGGAGTAGGATCAATAATAAGATGAAGTCAGTAGATACACCAATATGTTAACTCTGCTCTGTGAACTTGGTAAAAATGTCAAGTAGATCCAGATGTGTAAAACCATTAATCAGTACCTGGGGTTTCTTGTAATCATTTAGCATTTGTCCCAAATGAGAGAAAGAAATAAAAATCTGGTTTTAATTTATCCAATTTAATTAAGTACTATTATATATTGTATTGCAAATTTCATTTGATATCTTCTTCCATTATGCTTTCCAAAGTACAAAGGGGCTTTTAAGAACTAAAGAAAATATCACTAGTTATATTACCTTTTGTGAAAAGTACTTCCCATTGAAAACATTTTCCTTTATCCCATTTCTTTTCCTTGAAATAAACTCAAGAAATTCTTATTTTTCCTTTTGTTCAAAAATAATTTTAATTCATTCACTTAGATTTGACTGCTGTGGCCTCCAGAAGCACAAAATACCAACAAATAAGATTAGATGAGCAAAGGAAGGAATGATTTGTAATCTTGCCGTGTTGTATCATGTGACCAAGATGGAAGAGACCTGAATACCAGACCCTAACCTTACACTGAAGACAGGAGTTCCTTGTACAATCCAATTAATGTCATTTGGCTTTAGTTTCTGAATGTGTAAAAGGAGGGATTGTCCTAACTAATCTTTAATATACATTCTCTTCAACTTCCAAATTATCTGGATCAATTTCTACTTCAATGATCTTTTTTTGCAATAATAAAATTATCACACTATTTGGGCCCCAGCCTTGTGATCTTGTTTTCTTTCCTAATGGTTTTCTTTTTTTTTAACTTTTAAACGTTATTTTATTTGTTCATTTTCAAACATTATTCCTTGGAAACAAAGATCATTTTCTTTTCCTCTCCGCCTCCCGCCACCCCTCCCATAGCCAATGCGCGATTACACTGGGTATCATATGTGTCCTTGATTCAAACCCATTTCTATGTTGCTGGTCTTTGCATTAGGGTGTTCATTTAGAGTCTCTCCTCAGTCATGTCCCCTTAACCCCTGTAGTCCAGCAGTTGCTTTTCCTCGGTGTTTTTACTCCCACAATTTGTCCTCTGCTTGTGGATGGTGTTTTTTTCTCCTAGATCCCTGCAGATTGTTCAGGGGCATTGCATTGACACTAATGGAGAAGTCCATTTCCTTTGATTGTACCACAGTGTATCAGTCTCTGTGTATAATGATTTCCTGGTTCTGCTCCTTTCGCTCTGCATCACTTCCTGGAGGTTGTTCCAGTCTCCATGGAATTCCTCCACTTTATTATTCCTTTGAGCACAATAGTATTCCATCACCAACATATACCATAATTTGTTCAGCCATTCCCCAATGGAAGGGCATCCCCTCATTTTCCAATTTTTGGCCACCACAAAGAGAGCAGCTATGAATATTATTGTACATGTCTTTTTCCTTATTATCTCTTTGGGGTACAAACCCAGCAGTGCTATGGCTGGATCAGAGGGCAGACAGTCTTTTAGCACCCTTTGGGCATAGTTCCAAATTGACTCCAGAATGGTTGGATCAATTCACAACTCCACCAGCAATGAATTAATGTCCCCACTTTGCCACATCCCCTCTAGCATTCATTACTTTCCATAGCTGTCATGTTAGCCAATCTGCTAGATGTGAGGTGATACCTCAGAGTTGTTTTGATTTGTATCTCTCTGATTATAAGAGATGTAGAGCACTTTTTCATGTGCTTATTAATAGTTTTGATTTCTTTCGCTGAGAACTGCCTGTTCATGTCCCTTGCCCATTTTTCAATTGGAGAATGGCTTGATTATTTTGTACAATTGATTTAGCTCTTTATAAATTTGAGTAATTAGACCTTTGTCAGAGATTTTTGTTATGAATATTGTCTCCCAATTTGTTGTTTCCCTTCTCATTTTGGTTACATTGGTTTTGTTTGTACAAACCCTTTTTAATTTGATGTAATCAAAATTGTTTATTTTACATTTTGTGACTCTTTCTAAGTCTTTCTTGGTTTTAAAGTCTTTCCCTTCCCACAGATCTGACATGTATACTATTCTGTGTTCACCTAATTTACTTATAGTTTCCTTCTTTAAGTTCAAGTCATTCACTCATTCTGAGTTTATCCTGGTGTAGGGTATGAGGTGTTGATCCAATCCTAATCTCTCCCACACTGTCTTCCTGTTTTCCCAGTAGTTTTTGTCAAATAGTGGGTTTTTGTCCCAGAAGCTGGGATCTTTGGGTTTGTCATATACGGTTTTGCTGAGGTCACTTACTCCAAGTCTATTCCACTGATCCTCCTTTCTGTCTATTAGCCAGTACCAAATTGTTTTGATGACCACTGCTTTATAATCTAATGGTTTTCTTAGAATGTGTTCTACTATGATTCTAGTTATCTTTTCATATAGTGTCCTGTTCTTTACATTTTCCTCTGCTGTTTTCCAGTTATCCTTAAATTGATATATTGCATTTAATTCTAAGCCCATCTCATTAGTTTCAACAGATTTTAAATAATCTAATATCCACCAGTTTTTTTTTCCTTCTTCATCATTTGCCCTTTAGAAGGTTTCAAGTACTTCCCCAACATTGATCCAACATCTAGTGTATTTAAGATTCTTCCTGAAAAGTCTGTTATTATTACTCAGATTCTGAGTTTCTGTAAGTTGAATTACCTGATATATTAGTTTTATGTCAGAAGTGTATTTTCCATTTTCCTCTCTAAAGCCAATTTCCATCCATCACGTCAAATTTGTTGTGTTGTTAATTGATTTACTTAATTGGTCTCTGTTTCCTTGGTAACTGCCTGAAATTAGGGCTTTCAGGAAGACTTTATGAAAGTGTTTGAACTGGCATATGCTGCCACTTTTCAGTGTGATTTAAATCCTTGTGAAGTTGGACAGTTTCAGTAAGTGTGATTTCAAACATCTCCTTTATGCACTTGGCATAATCTTTCATTTCCTGAAACAACACCTTAAAAAGAATTTAGAATGATTTAAAATTTACTCTAACTACCTCTTTCAGCACCGCTGACCCATTTCCCTTTAATTTACCTAAAAAACAACTTTTCTTCTATATAGTATTGTGATATTTGCAGATATCTTTTCATATGTTTTCCCATTTAAATTTGACAATCCTGTGAAGTCAATACTGTGGATAATACTATGGCCTTTTCAAAGATATATAAAATGAGGTCCAAAATATTTAAGTTATTTTCTCCAAATTACATACAAGCTCTACCCAAAGGGAAGTCTAACTCTATAGTCACTATTTTCTGTAGCAAATAAGCACATATTTCCTTTGTATGTGTGATTCTTCCTTTGAGGATTGTCAGGTTATACCATTCTAGTTTTTCTACATTTCTACATTTTCAAGCAAAGGAAAAAAGGATGAATATTTTAGCAAAAATGAGCATTCTAAAGGATAAAATAAAACATTTCTAGGTGTCAGTAAAGATTAAAATAATTCATTATTTTGACAATTTTTTTTCTTTTAAATCTCCTATCTACTACCTTAGAAATGGTACTAAGCATTGGTTCCAAGGAAAAAGAGTGGTAGGAGCTAGGCAATTAGGGTTAAATGACTTGCCCAGGATCACACAGATAGGAAGTGTTTGAAGCCAGGTTTGATCCCAGGACCTCACATTTCTTTCCCTGACTCTCTCTTAACTGAGTCACCTAACCGATATGAAAAACCTGTTTTTTAAAAAACTAAAGTAAATGCAGTTTGGATTTCCTAAACTTTAACTTTGGAGCAAAAAAGGGGGCTATGCTAAAAACTCTGGAATCAAGTCTGCAATCAGGTACCATTTTCTTTTTTTTTTTTACTTCAAAAGGTATCATCTATGAAATACTATATTTAGATTGTCCTTCATTTTCAGAAGTAAAATTACAACAAAGTTATAATAATCTTGACCATATTGTGATGAATATTCTTTGATCTTAGAGCAATAAAAATGTTGGATTTGGAACCAGACAATAAAATTTAAGATATCATTATATACACTTAAGCTTGATTGTGTGAGATTGGTTAAAACTTTAAAAATTTCTAAGTCTTACATTTCTTATCTATAAAGTGGGGAAACTTGAATTATGATATCTATCCTCCCTTATGCTCCTAAAACTCTATGATCTAGTTTGTTTTGTTTACCAGATTTTAATGTATTATTAATGGAAATGCTGTATTGACACCAATATATTATCTGTTATTTAAATGTCATACCATTAGCCAATCATTTGTTATTTATGTAGATTGTGAAACTATTTTTTAGTGTTAGTTTGATCCAAAACCAGTTTATGGAACTCAATAAACACATTGTAAACATGTATTTAAAGGAAATTATACAAATTAAGAGACAAGCTTATTTGAAATGACCATCCAAATATAGAAGCAGCATGAAATTGAAGATAGAAAGATGATTCACAGTCAATCAGCCCTTATTTATTAAGAACATACTATGTGCGTGGCACAATGCCAAACACCAAGAATACAAAGAAAGGGTTTCTCAAAGATGTCATAGTTTGGAAGCCTTAGACTTAAGCTTACCTCTGACACAAAAGTGCTGTGTGACCAAGAGAAAGTTATATATGTCTCAATGTTGCAGGTAATTTTATAACATAAAAAAAAAAAAATTACAAGGCAGGTGTGGGTCTGATTTGGTAGAAATTTTCTAAACAGTAGTTTTCTATGTCATTGAAATGCTATAGAATTTCTCTATCATCCATTAATTCATAATTTTATGTTGTTGTAATTTGTAAATTCAGTGAAAAAGTTACCTAATGCATAATTCCAAATAGTTAAAGAATCTGGGTACCTATTCACTAAGGGGGATATACTATAATGGTATCAATAGGCTTCCAGGAAGAAGCAATTTTTTAAAAAAGGCATAAAGACTATTCCAAAGTTAAATTAATTATATTCTATGGCATTTTAACATTAACAATGTTTATTAATCAACACATTTTTATATGGTGATTTATTTTATGTTTCAAAAATACTTTGTCTAATTAATTTTTGACTATTTCCTGACAATGAAATTTTATTTTTTTCCTATTAAACTTTCATTTATGTTAACAAATTTATCTGATTTCCTCTCCTTGAAAATGGAGAAAAAAAGATAATGGATGAAATCTGAAAACTCTCAGAGTTTACTTTGTTTCTTGTCATCATAAAAATGTGTCTAGTCCATTCTAAAAATAAACAAAAGAATTTGACTAATTATTAACTTATTTTTTAAATAAAATATGCTTAATTGTATAAACCAGAAATTTCTTTATCTCCATGATGAAAATGTAGCTGGGATATACTTTGGCATAATGAAAAGGTCACTGAATTTATTGTCAGAAGATCTAGACCACATTTAGCAATTTGACTTAACCTCTTGAGCCTCTTAATTTTTCTGTAAAATGGATATAATAATACCTTAACATTGACCTTCAGGAGGATTATGATTATCATCTGCGGCAATGTGAAAAAGTGATTGACAAACTCCAAATTTTGATCTTTGAAAAGGGGCCACTATTGTTCTGTATCAAATTCCAGCTTCAAAGTACCCTATAGTGGAACATATGGATTTTTGAAACAGGTTCAAATCTAATTTCTGTCACTTTGTCTCTCTGTATCTACATTTCTTCATCTATAAAGTGAGACAGTTAAATTAGATAGCCTCTAAGTGTTTTTTCCTTCTTCCCTAGTTCTATATCAATGTTCTTTAGACTACAAATCTTATTATATTTTTCCTCTCTAATCCCAGAGAACATGCTCCATCTATTCAGAAAGCAACAAAGCATCTTGATTTCTCCCTAATTAGTGCTTTCAACAATTGAGAAGCATTATTTAAATCATTCAGTGCTATCAGCTATGTCTGCTAGCCATCAACCTCAGCTAAAATTGTAAGTCTAGGAAGATGTTCAAATTGTTAAACTTCTCAGTCTAGCATTCTTTCAGAAAATATTATTGCCATGTATTTGGGAAGAAGAAATATGTTAGAGTACTACATAGTTTCTTTCTTGTGTTGCTAGAGGCAAAATTATATGTAAAATTGGGAGAGATAGGGAGTAGACCTTAAAATTCATTAGTTTGGGGGACTTCTGGCTGAGAAAACTCTCCCCTATTAATGTAGGTTGGCAATTTCTCCCTGACAAATTCTTAGAAAATTGCTTAGAGAAGAGATGTCAAACACCTGGTTAAAGAAGCACATGTAGCCTACAATATTCCCTAGTACCTCTGAATTAGAATAAAATTGAATTAATAAATAATTAAAAAATAAATTGATAGAAAGAGGCAGATAATGTTAGTATGTATTTTTTTCTGGTCCACAGGGAATTTTATTTGCTCCCAATGCCCCCTAAAGAACTTAGAAGTCAAGCATTTTGTTCCACATTATAAAACCATTAAGTGTCAGGAGCTGGATTCTTCTCTATCATGGCCTTAGAACCTAATTATCCTACTAGATCTCATCATCATAATTCATACCTTAACATCACCTCTTAGCTCTTAATTCCTCTCCACTGATTGGGAAGATCCTACTAGAATCTGCTGGCTATCCATTACTTTTAAGTTAACTTGCCCTTTACTTTTCTGCATTTTTTTCACCTCCCCTAAATTGTAGACCTTACCTTGCCTGGTGTGAAAGAGAGATATTGGAAAGGCATGCAGCAAGACAGGAAACAGCCGAGGGAAGACCTGTGAGTCAAATGAGTGTATTCTGATCTGGAATGTTACCGGGAAAGACAGTTTGGAGCTAAACCAACTGCTAGCTGAAATCTGGTTACTTGACTGATGCTGGTTGTCTTATACCAGGGAAGAAGGAGCTAATTTCTCTCTTGGACTTTGGAAATCAAACTGAAGGTGGCCTGGTGACTTTAAAGGCAGAAGAAAAAATAACAATAGTCCAAATATCTCACTGACTTACTCTGTTAATGATAGTGACTGAAATCCAGACCTATCAGATCGTTCTCTCAATATCCTTCAACCTAGTAGAATTAGGGAAATTCCCAAGCCTCTTACCTCCATTCTCTATCTTTCCTGTCTTACCCAAATAAAGCCTTATTTAAGGTGAAGAAGAGAAAAAGCATTTCATTTGAAACACAACAAAATCACCCTGAGTGGTTTAGTAGGAAGTAGAAGACAAGGATGAGGGAAGCAGAAGAGGCTAAAGAGGGAGGCTGGAAGAGAGGGAGGAAATGGGAAGAAGGGAGGTATAGTGGGAGGAGGGAAAACAGAGAAGAAAGAGATATCTACCTGATCTGTTAGCTATCAATTAACCATGAAATAGAGCCCCTTATTATTATCAATTACACTGGCCTTGCCTCTCCTCCTTTGCCTCCTCTTCATTTTTAATTGCCTGGCACTTAGCAAAGTTTCTGTCTGAAAAACAATACTTATTAAATGTTTGTTGATTGATTTTTCAAGACCAACTATGGAAGAGAGCTGAAAAATATATATGTGATTAAGAAATAACACTGATGCTTTGAAAAACTGATAGGATGTAATGTGAGTTAATAATGAAATATTTTCATAACATTTGAAGATACAATGAAGATTAAATTAAGGCTTTAGAGTTCATTTTTAATTTATTATTTATTTTACACATTCTTTTAAAAATGTTTGCATTCAGAGGCAGAGTCAAGATGGCGGGGTAAAAACAACAAAAGTTCAGACCTCTGAAAACCCTTTCTTACCAACCACAAACTGAATGCTCCTAGGGGACTGAATATCAAACCTAACAACAAGACAGAGCCAGGAAACCCTCCTACTGGACTCAATTCAAAGGGTACACCCCCCAAAAGCCAGAACTCAAGAACACCATATTTAAGAGGAAGGCAGAAGGAAGGAACCAGGACCGCTTCCCCCCACCTAGAGTGCTAAGCTTCCAGTGGCAGCAGGAACATCTGGAAAGGCAAAAGTGCTGGTCTGAAGGGTTTACCTTGAGGGCAGGGCTGTGCCAGGCTCAGAGTATTGAGTGGGGAATGAGCTGGAGAGGGAGTGCAGAGCAGGCAGCGTTGTCAGAGTGGCAGAGACCCACCATTTTGCTTCAGCCTTCCAGGAGGTTTTGGCCTCAGAGCACATACAGCCCAACATAGCTGAACTTAATCCCATCAAAAGTCTTCAGAGATCAGGGAAGCCCAGGGTCCAACACCCTCCGCCAGAGACTGCACTGAGAGATCTGAAAAAGCTCCAAAAAAGGAGACTAATAGAAAACCCCAAAAACAAAAAAATGAGAGGAGCAAGAGGACAGACAAATACAGGGAGTAAATAAGGGGTAAATATAAGCCAAAAAAAAAAAACAGAAAAAAGAAGAAAGAAATTACAATCGATAGCTTCTGTACAGGCAACGAACAAAGAGCAAACAGAACAGAGGAGGAGCCAAGCAATAAAACAGAAATCCCAGTGAATTGGATGCAGGCTTTGAAAGATCTCAAAATGAAATTCAAAACACAATTAAAAGAGGCTAAAGACAATTAGGAAAAAGAATTTAAAAGGCAAGATAAGTCATATGGAAGCAGAAAATAGTGTGCTGAAAGTAAAAATCAACGAGCTTGAAAATGAGGCAAAGGAGGTGAAAGATGAGGCAAAGGAGATGAAAGATGAGGCAAAGGAGATGAGAGATGAGGTAAAGAGGATGAAAGATGACCTCCAAAGAAAATCAGAACAGAAGGAGAAGGATGACCAAAAAGCCAGGGATGAAATCCAGTCTTTAAGAACCAGAACACATCAACCAGATTTAAGTGACCTCACAAGGTAGCAGGACACTATAAAACAAAACCAAAAGAATGAAACAATTGAGAAAAATATGAAGCATCTTATTCACAAAATAGAGGATTTAGAAAAAAACATTCGAGGAGAGATAATTTAAGAATCATTGGTCTACCAGAACACCATGACAGAATAAAAAGCCTGGACATAATACTACAGGAAATTATCCAAGAAAACTGCCCCAATATTATAGAAAAAGAGGGAAAAGTGGAGATTGAAAGAATACACAGATCACCTCCTGTGCTTAATCCCCAACTGACAACACCCAGGAATGTTATAGCCAAATTCAAGAACTATCAGACCAAAGAAAAGATATTACAAGCTGCCAAGAAGAAGTCATTCAAATTCATTCAGATACCATGGAACCACAGTGAGGATAACCCAAGATTTGGCTGCATCTACACTGAAGGACAGAAAGTCATGGAATATGATATTCCGGAAATCAAGGGAACTAGGTTTGCAACCAAGAATCAAATACTGAGAGAAACTGACTATATTCTTAATGGTGAAGGTATGGTCTCATAACAAAATGGAAGAATTCCAAGCATTTGTAAAGAGAATACCAGACCTAAACAGAAAATTTTATGCCCAAGCACAGAACTCAAGAGAATCATCAAAAGGTAAATACTATAGAGGGAAAAAATAAAAACAAAACAAAACAAAGAAAACTTTTTTAAGAGACTCAATAATTTAAAATGATATGTATCCCTATAAGAAAAGAGGTCATTGGTAACTATTACAAATTGTTATTATCAGCGGGGCATTTAGAAGAATAACACTTAGAGGGAACAATGATAAACTGTATAAGATGAAATGACAAGACATAAATAGGTATATAGATATATGTATGCATAAATGCATATAGATGTGTGTATATATACATATATATATATATATTTTACTATAGCTAAAAAGAGTTTGATATTAAAAGAAACAGGAAAAGAAACAAAAGGGGTAAATTTATATGTCACAAAGAAGCTCATGGCGGGAGGGGGGAGAACATCAATACACTGGAAGGGTAAAGAGGTTGGAGATAGGAAATACTCAACTCTGAAGTGCATTGAAATTGACCCAAAGAGGGAAGAACAATCCAATTCATTGGGGCAGAGAATAGATTTGTGCCTAATATTGGAGTAGAATGGTAACAAACAGACTGGTGGGGAGGGAGGCAGTACAAGGGAGGGAGAGGGTAGGGGTAGTTTTAGAAAGATTGCAAGGCAAATAAGGGGGGGAATAAGAAGGGAGAGGGTAGAAAGGGAAGTAAAATAAGGGTGGGAACTAAGGGGATTGACTAAAAACAAACATTAGTGTAGAAGGAAACAGTGAAAGAAAAAAAGGAAGGACCAGGAATAGAAATCAAAATGCTGGGAAATACACAGCTAGTAAACATAACTCTGAATGTGAATGGAATGAACTCACCCATAAAAGGCAAGTGAATACCAGAGTGGATTAGAATCTAAAACCCTACCATATGCTATCTGCAGGAAACACATATGGGGAAGGTAGATACACAAAGGGTGAAAGTAAGTTGATGGAGCCAAATCTAATGGGTATCAACTGATAAAAAGAAGGCAGGAATCACAATTATGATATCTGACAAAGCCAAAGTAAAAATAAAACTAGTTAAAAGAGATAGGGAAGGTAGTTACATCTTGATAAAAGACAGTATAGACAATGAGGAAATATCAGTACTCAACATGTATGCACCAAATGGCATAGCATCTAAATTTCTAAAGGAGAAACTAGTGGAGATCAAGTTTGAAATAGAGAGAAAAACTATACTAGTGGGAGAACTGAAACTTCCTCTATCAGAACTAGATAAATCAAACCAAAAAAATAAATAAGAAAGAAGTAAGAAATCTAAGAAAAATTAGAGTTAGTAGAAATGTGGAGAAAAATAAACAGGGACAAAAAGGAATACACCTTCTTTTTCAGCAGCATATGGTACATTCACAAAAATTGACAATGTGTTAGGGCATAAAATATTGTAAACAAGTGCAAAAGAGCAGAAATAAGAAATGCAATCTTCTCAGATCACAATGCAATGAAAATAATAATTAGTAAGGGTACATGGAGAGGTAAATCAAAAATTAATTGGAAATTAAACAATATGATTCTCCAAAACAAGTTAGTTAAAGAACAAATCATAGAAACAATTAATAATTTCATTGAAGAAAATGACAATGATGAGAAATTCTTTCAAAATCTAGGGGAGGCAGCCAAAGCAGTCCACAGGGGGGAAATTTAGATCCTTGAGTTCATATATTAACAAATTAGGGAGGGCAGAATTCAACGAATTGGGCATACAAATTAAAAAAAAAAAACTAGAATGTGAACAAATTAAAAATCCTCAGAAGAAGACTAAATTAGAGTTCCTAAAAATCAAAGGAGAAATTAATAACATTGAAAGTCAAAGAACTATTGATTTAATAATAACACTTGAAGCTGGTACTTTGAAAAAACAAATAAAATTGACAAAGTACTGTTCAGTCTAATTAAAAAAAGAAAAGAAGGGAGACCTCACCTCTAATGAAGATGAAATTGAGGCAATCATTAGAAACTATTATGCCCAATTATATGGCAACAAATATGGCAATCAAGTTGATATGGATGAATACTTACACAAATATAAGTTTCCTAGACAGAGGATGAAATAGATTACTTAAACAACCCCATATCAGAAAAAGAAATTGAACAAGCCAACAAAGACCTCCCTAAGAAAAAATCCCCAGGTCCAGATTGATTCACAAATGAATTCTATCAAACACTCAAAGAACAACTAATCCCAATATTATACAAAATATTTGAAAGAATAACAAAGAAGGATTTCTACCAAATTCATTTTACAAAACAAATATGGTACTGATTCCAAAGCCAGGAAGGTCAAAAAGAGAGAAAGAAAACTATACACCAATCTCCTTAATGAATATAGATGCAAAAATCTTAAATAGGATACTAGCAAAAAGACTTCAGCAAGTCATCACAAGGGTTATTCACTATGACCAGGTAGGATTCATATCTGGAATGCAAGGATGGTTCAATATTAGGAAAAATACACACAGAACCAACCATATTAACAAGCAAAACAACAGAAATCACATGATTATCTCAATAGATGCAGAAAAAGCCTTTGATAAAATACAACATACATTCCTATGAAAACACTAGAAAGTATAGATATAGAAGGTCCTCTCCTAAAAATAATAAATAATATATATCTAAAACCATCAGTAAAAATCATCTGCAATGGTGACAAACTTCCCAATAAGATGAGGAGTGAAACAATGATTGTCATTATCACCTCTATTATTTAACATTGTATTCTAAACACTAGCAGTAGCAATTAGAGAAGAAAAAGAAATTGAAGGTATTAAAATTGGCAATGAGGAAACCAAGCTATCACTCTTTGGAGATGATATGATGACATACTTACAGAACCCCAGATAATCAATCAAACAGCTAGTTGAAATAATCAACAAATTTAGAGAAGTAGCAGGATACAAATTAAACCCTCATAAGTCATCAGAATTTCTATATATCTCCATCTCATTTCAGCAGCAAGAATTAGAAAGGGAAATTCCATTTAAAATCACCCTAGACAATATAAAATACTTAGCAATTTATCTGCTGAGGCAAAAATAGGAACTATATGAACACAACTACAAAACACTTTCCATAGAGTTAAAACTAGATCTAAACGATTGGAAAAACATTGATTGCTCATGGGTGGGATGAGATAACATAATAAAAATGACAATCCTACCCAAATTAATTTACTTATTTAGTGCCATACCAATTGAACTCCCAAAAAACTTTTTTACTGAATTAGAAAAAAACATAACAAGGTTCATTTGGCAGAACAAAAGATCAAGGATATCCAGGGAAATCATGAAAAAAAATGCAAAGGAAGGTCTTGCAGTCCCAGATCTCAAACTATACTAAAAAGTAGTGGTCATCAAAACAGTTTGGTACTGGCTAAGAGATAGAAAGGAGAATCAGTGGGATAAACTCGGGATAAATTACCACAGCAAGACAGTCTATGATAAGCCCCAAAATCCCAGTTTTTGGGACCAAAACACACTTTTTGATAAAAACTGCTGGGAAAATTGGAAGACAGTATGGGAGAGATTAAATTTTTATCAACATCTCACATCCTACACCGAGATAAATTCAGAATGGGTGAATGACCTGAATGTAAAGAAGGAAACTATAAGCAAATTAGGTGATCACAGAATAGTACACTTGTCAGATCTTTGGGAAAGGAAAGACTTTAAAATCAAGAAGACCTAGGAAAAAAATCACAAAATGTAAAATCAATAAGTTTGATTACATCAAATTAAAAAGTTTTTGTAGGACTTCCAGGTAATCATGGCTGTAATCTAGACGCCATATGCTTCCTCTCCCAGGCACAGAAGGAAACAGACTACATCAATGGAGCATAAAAATCACCTTTGGAGGGACAGGACTCCCCAGTATCCCACAGAGGTGAAGGTATGTGGGGCTTGAACATTTCCACACTATAATAAGAATGAGGAAAAGCTTGCACAGAAAATTGAACTGAGCCACCCTTCACCCACCCCACCTCCCCCACCAAACCAGAGTGAGCTACCTCAGCGCTCACCGGGGCAGGGAGTGAGTGGGGAACGTTTCTGTCTGGGGGAGGGGGGCACTCCAGGGTCCTTGGGATCTGGGGACTGCCAGGAAAAAACGTCTCAGGGAGGTTTCACTGGAGAACCCGGCGCTGAGCACGGGGGTCAGAGGAGCTGTACTTGGGGAGGCTGCGCTGAACATCTCCAGGGAGCTAAACACCAGGGGTGAACCAGGCTCTGATTATCTGGGCTGAGCTGAACACCTGGGTAGTATGGCTGTGATCAGGGACCCAGCCCTCTAAGAAACCTCGGAGGCTGGGAAGAACTAGTCTGAAGCAACCTAAATTCACAGAAAAACCACCCATATAACCCAGACCCCAGACAAAAAAGGAAAGGGGAATAAAACCACCAAAGGGATGGCTCATGTGGCCCAAAATCAAGCCTCCAGGAAGAAAGGGAAAAAAGTGACTATTGAAAACTTTTATGGTGGAAGTACCCAAGGAAAAGAGGAGAATGAGGAGGAAACCCAAAAAAAATCAGAACATGCCTCCCAAAATGGAAACTATCAACAAGCTCTGGAAGATCTCAAACTGGAACTTATCCAAAAGATGGAAACCTGGAAAGAAAAATGGGAGAAAGAGATCAGCAGTCTGACAGATAAGACTGCTCAATTGGAAAAAGAGCTAGAAGCATCCAATAGAAGGGCAGACAAAGCTGAAAAGCAAATCAAGTCCCTAATGACCAGAATTAAACAACTCGAAGAAAGTTAGATGATAAAGCAGCAAGAATCAATAAAGCAAACCCAAAAAAATTAATGAATTAGAAGAAAACAAAATATCTCACTGATAAGGTCACCGATCTGGGAAAACAGAGGGAGAAGAGAAAACCTCCAAATTATCGGTCTCCAAGAAAAACCAGAGATAAACAATAAATTCTATATTATTCTACAGGAGATTATAAAAGAAAATTGCCCCCACGTTCTGGAGCAAGGGGGCAAAATAGAAATAGAAAGGATTCATAGAACACCTTCTATAGTAAATCCCCAAAAGACAACACCTAGAAATGTAATTGCCAAATTCAAGAGCTTCCAAGAAAAGGAGAAAATCCTACAAGAAGCCAAGAAGAGGAGCTTCAGATATAGGGGGGCTCCCATGAGGAACACACATGACTTAGTGGCTAACACACTGAGAGACCGCAAAGCATGGAACACGATATTTAGAAAGGCAAGAGAGCTGGGTCTCCAACCAAGAATCAACTACCCAGAAAAACTGACTATATACTTCCAGGGGAAAGTATGGGCATTCAACAAAATAGAAGATTTCCAAGCATTTGCAAAGAAAAGACCAGAATTTAGTGGAAAATTTGATATCCAAGCACAGAAAGCAAGAGAAACATGAAAAGGTAAATATGAAAGAAAGGGAAAAGGAGATGAATCTTATCTTTTTCTTTAAGTCAAACTCTCTTCTATAAGGACTACATTTACATCAAATTATATATATATATATATATATATATATATATATATATATATTAATAGGTGGGGAAAATGTTTTGTGTAACTCTCATAAATTGTATCATCATAAGAGTAGTTAGAAGAAACATGCATAGGGAAAGGTTGGGGCGTTAAAAAGATTTGGGGAAAGTGGGGGAAAAGAAAGGAAAAGGGAGGGGGGAACCATCTATAATACTAAGATTTACTTCAAGAAATAGGGGGGGGGACTTAATAGAATAATCTTTCCCATATAAAGATACACATGGGAAGGGGAGGGGAAGAACTCTCATATGAGAAGGAGAGGAAGAGAACGTGAAGTGGAATTACTTAAACCTTACTCTCAGTGAAATCAAATCTGAGAAGGAAGAACATCTAGATCCAGTGGGATCCTGCATTCTATCTTATCAATAAGGGCAAGAAAGAAAGAAAAATTAAGGAGGGGGAGGGGGAAGGGAGTATAAAAAGGGAGAGGCTAGAAAGGGAAGCATCTCAAGGGAGGGGACTAGGGGGACTGACCTAAAGTAAATCACTGGTTCAAAAGGGAATAGCTAAAGAAGAAAGGTCAGAACTAGGGGAAGATATCAAAATGCCAGCGAATCCACAGATTACAATCATAACTTTGAATGTGAATGGGATGAACTCACTCATAAAACGTAGACAAATAGCAGAGTGGATTAGAACCCAAAACCCTAACATTTGTTGTCTTCAAGAAACACCTATGAGACGGGTTGATACTCACAAGGTTAGAATTAAAGGTTGGAGTAAGACCTTTTGGGCCTCAACTGATAGAAAGAAGGCAGGAGTTGCAATCATGATATCTGACAAAGCCAAAGCAAAAATATACCTAATCAAAAGGGATAGGGAAGGTAAATATATTCTGCTAAAAGGGAGTATAGACAATGAGGAAATATCATTAATCAACATGTATGCGCCAAATGGTATAGCATCCAAATTTTTAATAGAGAAACTAGGAGAATTGAAGGAGGAAATAGACAGTAAAACCATATTAGTGGGAGACTTGAACCAACCACTATCAAATTTAGATAAATCAAACCAAAAAATAAATAAGAAAGAGGTAAAAGAGGTGAATGAAATCTTAGAAAAATTAGAGTTAATAGACATATGGAGAAAAATAGATAGGGACAAAAAGGAATACACCTTCTTTTCAGCACCACATGGCACATTCATAAAAATTGATCATACACTAGGTCATAGAAACATGGCACTCAAATGCAGAAAAGCAGAAATAATGAATGCAGCCTTTTCAGATCACAAGGCAATTAAAATATTGATCAGTAAGGGTACATGGAGAGCCAAATCAAAAATTAATTGGAAATTAAATAATATGATACTCCAAAATCAGATAGTTAGAGAAGAAATCATAGAAACAATTAATAATTTCGTTGAAGAAAACAACAATGGTAAAACATCCTTTCAAACCTTATGGGATGCAGCCAAGGCAGTACTAAGAGGAAAATTCATATCCCTGAGTGCATATATTAACAAATTAGGGAGGATAGAGATCAAGGAATTGGAAATGCAAATCAAGAAACTTGAGAACGAACAAATTAAAAAACCCCAGAAGAAAACCATACTTGAGATCCTAAAAATTAAGGGAAAAATTAATAAAATCTAAAGTGACAGAAGTATTGAGCTAATAAACAAGACTAGAAGCTGGTACTTTGAAAAAACAGACAAAATAGACAAAGTACTGGTTAATCTAATTAAAAAAAGGAAAGAAGAAAGGCAAATTAACAGCATCAAGGATGAAAAGGGGGATCTCACCTCCAATGAAGAGGAAATTAAGGCAATCATTAAAAACTACTTTCCCCAACTATATGGCAATAAATATACCAACCTAGGTGATATGGATGAATATTTACAAAAATATAAATTGCCTAGACTAACAGAAGAAGAAATAGTTTTCTTAAATAATCCCATATCAGAAAAAGAAATCCAACAGGCCATCAAAGAACTTCCTAAGAAAAAATCCCCAGGCCTGACGGATTCACCAGTGAATTCTCTCAAACATTCAGAGAACAGTTAATCCCAATACTATACAAATTATTTGACATAATAAGCAAAGAGGGAATTCTACCAAACTCCTTTTATGACACAAACATGGTACTAATTCCAAAGCCAGGCAGGCCAAAAACAGAGAAAGAAAATTATAGACCAATCTCCCTAATGAATATAGATGCAAAAATCTTAAATAGGATACTAGCAAAAAGACTCCATCAAGTGATCAGAAGGGTCATCCACCATGATTAAGTAGGATTTATACCAGGGATGCAGGGCTGGTTCAATATTAGGAAAACTATCCACATAATTGACCACATCAACAAGCAAACCAACAAGAACCACATGATTATCTCAATAGATGCAGAAAAAGCCTTTGATAAAATACAACACCCATTCCTACTAAAAACACTAGAAAGCATAGGAATAGAAGGGTCATTCCTAAAAATAATAAACAGTATATATCTAAAACCATCAACTAATATTATCTGCAATGGGGATAAACTAAATCCATTCCCATTAAGATCAGGAGTGAAACAAGGATGCCCATTATCACCTCTATTATTTGACATTTTATTAGAAACACTAGCAGTAGCAATTAGAGAAGGAAAAGAAATTGAAGGCATTAAAATTGGCAAGGAGGAGACCAAGTTATCACTCTTTGAGGATGACATGATGGTCTACTTAAAGAATCCTAGAGATTCAACCAAAAAGCTAATCAAAATAATCAACAACTTTAGTAAAGTTGCAGGATACAAAATAAACCCACATTAGTCATCATCATTTCCATATATTTCCAACACAGCTCAGCACCAAGAACTAGAAAGAGAAATCCCATTCAAAATTACCTTAGACAAAATAAAATACTTAGGAATCTATTTCCCGAGACAAACACGGGATCTATATAAACACAACTACAAAACACTTTCCACACAAATAAAACTAGACTTGAACAATTGGAAGAACATTAACTGCTCATGGGTAGGAAGAGCCAATATAATAAAAATGACCATCCTACCCAAACTCATCTATCAATTTAGTGCCATACCCATGGAACTTCCAAAAAATTTTTTTACTGATTAAAAAAAAACATAACAAAGTTCATTTGGAAGAACAAAAGATCAAGGATATCCAGGGAAATAATGAAAAAAAATACAAAGGAAGGGGGTCTTGCAGTCCCAGATCTCAGACTATATTATAAAGCAGCGGTCATTAAAACAAAATGGTACTGGCTAAGAGACAGAACGGAGGATCAGTGGAATAGACTGGGGGCAAGCAACCTCAGCAAGACAGTATATGACAAACCCAAAGATCCCAGCTTTTGGGACATAAATCCACTATTTGATAAAAACTGCTGGGAAAATTGGAGGACAGTGTGGGAAAGATTAGGTTTAGATCAACACCTCACAACCTACACCAAGATAAATTCAAAATGGGTGAATGACTTGAACATAAAGAAGTAAACTATAAGAAATTTAGGTGAACACAGAATAGTATACATGTCAGACCTTTGGGAAGGGAAAGACTTCAAAACCAAGCAAGAATTAGAAAGAGTTACAAAATGCAAAATAAATAATCTGGATTACATCAAATTAAAAAGGTTTTGTACAAACAAAACCAATGTAACCAAAATCAGAAGGGTTGCAACAAATTGGGAAACAATCTTCATAAAAACCTCTGACCAAGGTTTAATTACTCAAATTTATAAAGAACTAAATCAATTGTACAAAAAATCAAGCCATTCTCCAATTGACAAATGGGCAAGGGACATGAACAGGCAGTTCTCAGCCAAAGAAATCAAAACTATTAATAAGCACATGAAAAAGTGTTCGAAATGTCCTATAATCAGAGAGATGCAAAACAAAACAACCCAGAGGTATCACCTCACACCCAGCAGATTGGCTAACATGACAGCTATGGAAAGTAATGAATGCTAGAGGGGATGTGGCAAAGTGGGGACATTAATGCATTGCTGGTGGAGTTGTGAATTGATCCAACCATTCTGGAGGGCAATTTGGAACTATGCCCAAAGGGTGCTAAAAGACTGTCTGCCCTTTGATCCAGCTATAGCACTGCTGGGTTTGTACCGCAAAGAGATAATGGACAAAACGACTTGTACAAGAATATTCATAACTGTACTCTTTGTGGTGGCCAAAAATTGGAAAACGAGGGGATGCCCATCAATTGGGGAATGGCTGAACAAATTGTGGTATATGTTGGTGATAGAATACTATTGTGCTCAAAGGAATAATAAAGTAGAGGAATTCCATGGAGACTGGAACAACCTCCAGGAAGTGATGAAAAACATGAGGAACATAACCAGGAAAACATTGTACACAGAGACTGATACATTGTGGTACAATTGAAGGTGATGGACTTCTCCATTAGTGTCAATGCAATGTCCCTGAACAATCTGTAGAGATCTAAAAAATACTATCCACAAGCAGAGGATAAACTGTGGGAGTAAAAACACTGATGAAAAGCAATTGCTTGACTACAGGGTTGGAGGGGACATGACTGACGAGAGACTCTAAATGAACACTATAATTCAAATTCCAACAAAAGTGAAATGGGTTCGAGTCAAGAACACATGTGATAACCAGTGGAATCGTGCGTGGGCTATGGGAGAGGGAAATGTGTTGGGAGGGGGGAGGGGAGGAAAAGCAAATGATCTTTGTTTCCAGTGAATAATGTATGGAAATGACCAAATAAAATAATGTTTAAAATTAAAAAAAAAGTTTTTGTAAAACAAAACTAATGCATCCAAAATTAGAAGGGAAACAACCAATTGAGAAACAATCTTCATTGCAAAAACCTCTTACAAAGGTCTAATTACTCAAATTTATAAAGAGCTAAACCAATTGTACAAAAAAATCAAGCCATTTTTCAATTGATAAATGGGCAAGGGACATGAATAGGCAATATTCAGATAAAGAAATCAAATATTAATATTTGGAAAACGAGGGGATGCCCATCAATTGGGGAATGGCTGAACAAATTGTGGTATATGTTCATGATGGAATACTATTGTGCTCAAAGGAATAATAAAATGGAGGAATTCCATGGGGACTAGAACAACCTTCAGGAATTGATGCAGTGAGAGGAGCAGAAGCAGGAAAACCTTGCACACAGAGACTGACACACTGTGGTACAATCGAATGTAATGGACTTCTCCATTAGTGGCAATGCAGTGACCCTGAACAACTTGGAGGAATCTACAAGAAAAACCACTCTCCATATTCAGAGGAATCACTGTGGTGGTAAAAACACCAAAGGAAAACAGCTGCTTGAATACACAGATGGAAGGGACATGATTGGGGATTTAGACGATAAATGAACATCCTAGTGTAAACAACAACATGGAAATAGGTTCTGATCAAGGATACAAGTAATACTCTGTAAAATTGTGGGTTGGCTGTGGGAGGGGTGGTTGGAGGGGAGGGAGGGAAATAATGTGATTGGTGCAAACAGGGAATGATGTTCTAAATTGACTAAATAAACTAATTGAAATGAAAAAAAATGTGTTCCAAATGATGCCTTTTTCTTAGAGTAGGGAAGGCATGTGCATGCTTATAGGCATTAAGATATAAGCCTGTAGAGAAGGATAGAATGAAACTAAGTGAGTGTGAGGATGACAGAGGAGGCCATTCATGAGGAGTCACAATGGAATGGGATCATTGGCCAAGTAAGGGAGTTAGCCTTCAAAAAAGTAAGATCACATTATCATATGAAAAAGATGTGAAGGAAGAAAAAGTGTCAGAGAGAATCTGAGTGATAGGAAATGTGGAAAAAAAGGAGAGAAATAAATTCATGGTGAGTGACCTAGATTTTTTTTTTAAAAATATGAGTAAAGTTCCTTAACTGAGAGGGTATTAAAGATGAGCCATGGGAGGTTTGAGGAGAAATTAAAAAAAAAAATCTTAGAAGAGGCACTGAAGAGAGTGGGATAGTGAGATGATAATGGAAGCATAGCATGATTGCCTAGCAGTAGCAGTAATCATTCAGTAGAGTTTATATAACAAAAATTTGTAGTATATACAATCAGAATGGTTGCATGATTGTCTCCTCCCTTATTTAACAGCACATTGGGACAAGAGATGATGACAAATTGTGGGGGAGTGATTCAAGCCACTTTGGCCATAACTGGTGATACTATTAAGGGTCTGGGGGCTATTGCCCTTTGTACTTAAAAAAGACTGAAATGACATCATTATGTCATGGTCAGTGTTACTGACTATTGCTGATCAGATCAAGTTGAACTTGGAAAGTTCTTCCTTCTCTATATCGGTTGGTATCAATATTTTGAATATTTGGATGATGGTGTCTCAAATTTGTGCACTCAATTTTTTTGATGTTTTGTAATTCTGCTTTGCCCCTGGAGCACAGCATACTATGCTGGACAGTCCTGTGCCAATGTCTCACAATTGTAAAAAATAGACTCGAATACAGGATTACAATCCCCACGAGCCTTTGCTCCACTTCCCCAGAATGCCTTGTGATATCACCTGGGCCGAGATCAAGAAGGTATTTAAGCTGATTCAAAGGCTTTTGAGGGCTGGATTGGCTCTTTTTGGACTTCCGTTTTGGAGCAGGAGGTCTCTTGCATGATGTGAGGTTATTTTGTCCAGGCCTCTGGCCTAGGCACATGTTTCTTACTTGTATATTCTTTAATCTTTAACCTTTAATAAACCTCTAAAAAATATAATACTTCTTGCAGAGAGAAACTAATTTCTACCTGCCTCAGTCTCTCCATCTCCCCTAAATTTTAATCTTTACACAATCAATCCCAATATTCTTCAGAGATACTCTGAGAGTGTCCTTGTTTGACTTCTGATCTCTGTGTGAGAAATTTCCTTGTATGAGTTCTCCATAAAATAGACAGTTAGACAAATGTGTCTTTAATGTGGCCAACCCATCAGAGTTGTGCAGTAGAGTTCAAATGTTGGCAGTTTGCCTCAAGAAAAGGCCTCAGTGTCTAGTAGTCTTGAAATTCTTCTTAGGACTATTAAAACAGTGATTCACTTTCCTGGTGTGAATTTTAGATTTACTCCACCCTGCTTAGTCTTTAGAATTTTAGTAAACAGGAATGTATACACTCCCACTTAAGGATTTAATGTAGGGGAGGAAGATCTATGACCCTTATGTCCTAGCAAGTGACAAATCAGAAAGGACTGACTAACCCCCTGGGCTGTCCAAAGCCAAGTTTTAGCTACTGTTGGTACATGTGAGACACAGGAAGTGATGTAAAGAACTGCCTTTATATTTCACATCACTTCCTATGAGAGGACTTTTGTCTTTGGTGATGGAATTTGCCTTGGAGGAGCTTGAGCATAGGACCTCAGACTGCTTCCCTTAGGTGACCATGTGGTGAGTGTTAAGGCTGACTCCCCTTTACCTTGGCTCTTTTTGGAGGCATCAGCCCTCATCTTGGAGGAGGCCTCATGATTGGAAGCCAAGATAGATTTAATCTTCTGGGAAGGCCCCTTGGCTGAGGCTTCTGAACTCCCTCTGGCTCAGACCAGGCTGGAGCAGATCTTCCCCTTCCCTCTCTCTCCCTCACTCTTAATTTCTTCCTTTTATTGTAAATAAACCACCATAAATTTCCATCCTGACTTGAGTATTTCATTGGGATTTGTTATTTAAATCCCTGGCGACAACTAAAAAATATATTTAGTCTCAACCCTCAATTTTACCCTGAACAGTCATATGTCTTTGATTCACTGTCCTAGTTTCGCAGGCTTACAATAATGAGGTAGGCATAATGACTCAGTAAAACTTCAGTTTTACAGACAATCTAATACTCCTTTTTTCCTATACTTTCCTTTGGAGCCTCCCAAACATTAAGCTAGCTCTGGAAATTTATGCTTCAACTTCATCTTCTATATGTTTATCCCTGGAAAGTATACTACTAGCTTAAGTGAACTTATTCATAGCACACAGAATTTATCCATTTCCTGTAACTGGTAGTTCCATGTAGAGATGGTGTGGTGCTGGCTGGTGGAGAACCTCTTTTTAAAAAAAATATTAATCATCAGCCCAGAATTAGCACAAGCAGCAGAAAATTGATCCATTTTTCACCTATCTCAGCCTCAAAGGCTTCATCATGTGCCCAGTCTCTGCAAACAAAGTTACATACCCACATTTCTTCTACTTTAATCTTGGCTTTTCTAGTTAAAATTTTTACCATCAGTTTAACAACAGTGTGATAACTGACCTTGCTGCCATTTTCATCCTTATTGAAGGTGACCAAAATATCACCAAAAATATACAAAAAAACATGGGAGAAAGCACACAGGCCTGCTTTGCTCCATTAACGATGGGTAAAGCGTGGGAGCACCTTCCATTATCCAGATCTCATGCAAACATCCTGTCATGGAATTGGCATCCAATTGATAAAATTATCCAGTCAAACAAATGTTGCCATGAAATTCCAAAAGCCCTCACAAATGACTGACATGTCAATGGAAATTCTGTATAGACTTCTATTCTGCTCCTGGCATTTCTCCAGGAGTTGTCAGGAAGGAAGTACCATATTGCCTGTTTCTCAGTCCTTTCTGAAGCCACATAGGCTTTCTAGTAGATGAGTATCTTCCAGGTGAAGAATCAACTTATTAAATATGCATCTGGCAGTAATTTTGCCAGCAATGACTAGAGAGAGATATCCCCCATTACTTTTCCAGACAGATTATTAAACCTGTAAACTTTTCCTTTATAGAATTGGACAATGGCAGCATCTTTGACCTCCTTGAACATCACCTCTTCTGACACATAACCTAGATTTCTGTCAGTTTTTCTATTAGCAGTATACCCCATGGCTTGTAAATCTCTTCAGGAAGAAATCAGTTCCAAGAGCTTTGTTAGAGAAGAGGAGCCTAATGGAATTCAAAAACCTCTTCATCAATTGGAAGATCAGTTAGAGAGAAACTGACTTCAACCTGAGATATATGGTAGATGGTTGTAGCACTGGTTAGTGATGGTCGTTTGAGAACCCTATAGAAGTGTTCAACCCTGTCTAAGATCAAGTCCTTATGAGGGATCAGTATGGCTCTATCATAATGAGTAGTTGAAATGCACCATAGATCTTTAGCCAATAAGTAGTCTTCAGGGCATCATAGAAGTGCTTTGGGTTGTTATTATGAATAATAAACTGCATTTCACCTGCCTTTTTACCAAACCCAGAATTCTGCACCTCTCTAAGCTTTTCTTGCTTGAATCTAGATATTCAAGAGAAATGGAGTCTAGAATTAAACTGGTATTCTAAGGAAGCAAGATGCAAAGAAGAGGATAGAATGACTACTATAAGGGAATTGTTCTGGGAAAGAATTGAGAGGTTTAGGATTGGTGGTTATGGTGTGGATGGATGAAGAATAGCATTATATAAGGGAAAGCCAAATCAAAGTTAAAAAGTAGATATGTGTTTATATTTGGCATACACCTGTATATAAATAGATACATAAATATATGCAATCTATTAATTATTACTAGAGTATAAATTGAGATGGACAATTTCATACATATATATGTATACATATAGTATATATACATATAAACACAAATATAAACATGCATATATAGTGAGGGAAAGAGAGAGGAAAAGAGGGAGAAAAGGGGAGAGAAAGAGAAAGAATATATTGTATTAACCTAAATAATAGATATTCTTGATCAACTTGGTTTTTGATTGTTTTGTTTTTGTGTGGATGACTAAACTAAATTCTTGAATGGTTATAGTTGCATTTGTGATATTCTGCCCTTTTTCAGGTTTGGAGTTAATCATCACAGTGACAAATCATATTTTTGTTCATTTTTAACACCAAGATATTCAAATGAATGTGTAATCTCATTGATTCACACTTTCTCTTTAACAATACAGATAGTAATACATCTATCCTCATTAATCCTGTGTAATAAATTAAATTTTTAATGATGCAGCAAAATGTGCTAATTTTATCAAGAAGTTTCAGGACCTCCTTATTTTCTTTAGGGAAAAACAGAAACTCCAATGTTTAGTACATAGAGACTTCCATAATTTGTCCTTAGTCAAACTTTTAGATTTATTTCATATTTCTCCCTTTTACATACTACATTTCAAACAGGTTATTCCCCTTCCCTTTACAAAAAAAAATTCCCTTTGTCATATCTGTTCCTTTGTACAACTATCTCCTAACTCTAAAATAATTCTGCTTCAGTCTCTTATAATTTCTTATTCTCTTTAAGGCTTAGCATGAATTCTATCTTTTATATGAATCTCTCCCTGATCTCCCCAAGTTTTCAGTGTGTGTGTGTGTGTGTGTGTGTGTGTGTGTGTGTGTGTGTGTTTCCAAGTAGAGTAAGAGATCTAGGTTCAAATTCTGGCTCTGTCACTGCTTATATTTCCCTGGGCAAGTCAATCTCTTTTAGTTTTAGGTACTTAATTTTTAAATTAAGAGGGTTTAACCAGAGGACAATTGATCTGCTAGAAATCCATGATCCTATGAAACCAGATCATGAATTTGCTCATCCCTTCTACTAACACAATTAAAGAAAAATTTGCTTTCAATTAAACAACATTATTTTAAGGGGCACATTGAATCCTACCAATTGAATTTACAAATCTTATTTGTGGTTGCAGAAGTCACAAGGTTAATGAGCTCTGTATACAAACCTAAGACTATTATAACCTTATTTAGGCAAAAAGCAGAATTCACCTTGTCTTCCACAGAAGGATTTTAGGTCTTCTCTAGTAGCAGATGCTCTTGTCTTTGCTTTACAAACTTAGATATTAACATTTTCTCACCAGTGGTACTTAAGAATGTAAAAATTGTACTTTCATTTTATTAACTATGCTGCATTTACTGTTTGAGTTCATTGTCTTTTAAATAAAAATTAAGCTACATAACACATATGAAACATGTATGAAAGACTAAAACTAATTACTAAACATATTGTATTTTATATGTGGAAATTATAAAATGACAACAAATGATCTTTCAATAATTCATAGTTTTAAGGTACTTTTTAGAGGTTTTCATAGTATTTGTCATATATCTTTGTTTCAGGTAATTCTTAATTTCCCCTATGTAATCAGAATTATTCTTTTTCTTTATAATAGCATCAGCAATCATCAAAGTAGTCAAGAAATGGTACTTTAATTGGCCCTTAAAGCTTCTCAGCTCAGCACACATGGTTTTCCTATTTTCAGTAACAATCAATGCACTGTATTCCACCTTCAACATTATACAACTTAATTGACTGGAAATCCTTCACTTGCATTTGCAGAAAAATAATCATATAGGTCACAACATTTTAAAGAAATATATACAGCATCCAATACTAAAATAACATTTTGGATAGTTTACATTCCTACTGTTAAAGTTAAAGACGGAGATTCTATTTTTCCTTTGCTTTGACTATATAAAACCTATATATTTTAGTCAAAATGTGTTTTGTTCATAATAAATAACTGAATTAGCTGAATAGGTACCTAAATATCACATTCTGCATATTAAATTTGAACAATTATGATTCTGTGTTTTTGCCTCTGACTGTCCATTAAAAATTCAAAGTATGATTCACTTGGTTTTAAATATTCATCTTCACAAGAACAAGATAGGGTAGATAAATATTCACATGAAAAGGGGTCACAGAGCCATTAATAGTCTGCAAACTCAACATGATTCAATATGACACATTATATATCTAATGGTTACTTAAGAAAAGCAGTATCCAAGAGATCAGGAAGGCATATACATGCATACATACATGTGCATACATGTGCATATATTATACAGCGGGACAGAGGGAGATGTTAAGTTCTACATTCTACATTTCAGAAAGCTAGTCATGTTCTAATATCAAGTCTAGCCTCTAGCATATATTGACTATATGATACAGGAGAAGGCACTTAATTCATCAGTGCCTCAAATAACTCTTTAAGGCTATATTGTAGATAACACTTGTTTTTCTTGCTTTTATAGAAGGGATTTCCTAACTGGGAATTTGTTAAATAAATGAAATCAGATATGAAGTTGAAAAAAAAATTTAACAGTAATACATAATAGAGTGTTGGAGGTAGCTAAACAAGTTAAGAGGCTAGCCCAGTAAGTTATTGGTAGGATGGTTATATTAATGAGAAAACAGATGCTATAGACATTATTAAAAAATCATTGTTGGTTCATAGACATGGCAAGGGAGAAGGAATTATTTTTATATTTTCCAGTTATGATAAGTTGGGTTTGGAAAACTAGTAGCAATGAGAGAATGGAGAAAATGAAGAAGTTAGCAGACATAATAATATTTTTTAAATTTTTATTAAATAAATTAATTTAGAGTATTTTTCCATGGTTACAAGATTCATGTTCTTTTTCTGCCCTCCCTGAAGCCCCCTCCTGTAGTTGACACACAATTCCTCTGGTTTTATATGTGTCATAGATCAAGCCCCATTTTCATACCATTAATCTTTGTACTAGGTTGATCATTTAGAGTCTACATCCCCAATCATATCTCCATCGATCCTTGCAATCGAGCAGTTGTTTTTCTTCAATGTTTCTATTCCCACAGTTCTTCCTCTGAATGTGAGTAGCATTCTTTTCTCATAAGTCCCTCAGAATTGTCCTGGATCATTGCATTGCTACTAGTATATAAGTTCATTATGTTTGATTGTACCACAGTGTATCAGTCTCTGTGTATAATGTTCTCCTGGTTCTGCTCTTTTCACTCTGCATCAATTCCTGGAGGTCGTTCCAGTTCACATGGAATTCTTCCAGTTCATTATTTCTTTGAGTACAATAGTATTCCATCACCAACATGTACCACAATTTATTCAGCCATTCCACAATTGAAGGGCATCCCCTCATTTTCCAATTTTTTTTTGCCACCACAAGAGCACAGCTCTGAATATTTTGGTACATCTTTTTTCCTTATGATCTCGTTAGGGTACAAACCCAACAGTGCTATAACTGGATCAATCAGTAGTGTGATAGATGCTGGCACTAAACAAAATGTGCCAGAGTGAAGAGTATGTGAAATTGATCACCTTGATGGGCGAGGGGCCCCAGGAGAGGAATCCTGAGGAGAGAAGACTTTGGCTGGAGAGCAGTGATGCTGTCTCAGTCCTGATACATTGAAGAGAGAAGGTGAGAAAAAGACTTCCTCCTGAGAGTTACCATTTTTCCTGCTGGTGACTGGAAATCTTTCCCCCCACTACTTCCCATATGAAGAGACTTTCTGAAGAGAGTCCTGAGCAGACTTTACCTCAGCTCCTGATGCCCAGGTTTGAGTCAACCTGACTTTCTCTCAGGTGGCTTAGGCTGTCAAGGCTTGAGTTCCCCCCCAAAAAACTTGAGGAGTTAGGGGAAAGGGTTTAGTTAGAGACAGAGACACCCTTTCCCCACTTTCCTTTTCCCAGTCTTCCCTGCCCCATTATTCCCTTTATATTACCTGGTTGAGTCAACATTAAAAGTTATCTGTTCCCCAAGCTGAGTGTGAGTAAATGGATCAAGGGGAAACCCTTTGGTCTCAAGTAGTAAAGGGGGGACAAGAACAAATTGGAGAGAGCAGCTTTAGCTAAGGAGAGAAGGCAGAAGGGCGAAAATCTTTAAACCCCCTCTCCTCTCTCTGAGACAACCTGTTACATCTGCTGTCTCCCCTGAACCCCTTTTTGAGAAGGGGGTTCTCCTATCTTTCCCCCTTCTGCCTTCCCTCCTTAGCTAAAGCTGCTCTCTCCAATTTGCTCTAATCATCTGCAAAGACTGATAGCTTGGTCTCCTCATTACCTATTCTAATACCTCCAATTTCTTTTTCTTCTCTAATAACTACCACTAGTGATTCTAGTACAATGTTAAATAATAGAGGTGATAATGGGCATCCAGACATAATAAATTTGTAGTAAAATCATGATTTATTTTAAGCATATTGATTTTTTTAATTAAACCCTTACCTTCTATCTTGGAGTTAATACTGTGTATTGGCTCCAAGGTAGAAGAGTGGTAAGGGCTAGGCAATGGGGGTCGTGACTTGCCCAGGGTCACACAGCTGGCAAGTATCTGAGGCCAGATTTGAACCTAGGACCCCCCGTCTCTAGGCCTGGTTCTCAATCCACTGAACTACCCAGCTGCCCCCTAGCATATTGATTTTTAATCAATGTTTGTGTAAGGGTCCAGAAGGCAGTTAGAAAGTCAGGACTGGAAATCATGACAGAGAGATAGGTAGGGGATGAAAATTTTGTTATGCATTCTTTTAGGAAAAATAGGTCAAATTAAAAAAAAAGTAGATGAAAATTCTAAGAAAACACAATGCATCACCTGAGATGAGCAGAATGTCCAAGGACTGAGCATAGAGTAATGAAACCAACAGAAGTCAGAGTAAAGGAGTGTTTCAATCAAAATGTAAAGAGACAGTGGGAAGGACACAACTCTGTGGGGTAAGAGAAGAAAGCAATAGAACCAGCAATGTGAGGATAAGTAAACTTGTCATGCTATTGTCCATGTGATCATGAAGTTAGACATGACCAAATGACTGAACAACAATGATAGCACTGCAGCATCAGAGAAACAAAAAAGTCCTAAAAACAATAAATGATTAAAATAAGAAGCTACCAGAAGGTTGCATAAAATAATTTCTCCCTTCATTACTATGTGGTGGAACTAAGTGACTAAGAGTCAGATGCCTTATATCTGTGCCCAGAGTACACGAATCATTTTATCTCCCATTCTTCAACTAAGGGAATGCATAGTGAAGCCTGGCCCCAGTTTTGGAGGCCTATACCAAGGGCAAGCATTATTCCTTTAGCTCTGTACATATTGAAAATATTTTTTCTCATTATAGTCTCTCTCTTTTGCTATTGATATTTTCTCTAACTAACCAAAAGAGCAAGAATTGGAGGGGATGTGGAAAAAATGGGATACTAATACATTGTTGGTGGAACTGTGAACTGCTATAATTATTCAGAATATTAATTTGGCATCAAGCCCAAAGGGCCATGAAACTGTACTCCCTTTGACCTTGAAATCTCACTACTAGATCTATTTCCCAAAGATAGGGGGAAAGGACCACCTGTACAAAAACATTTATAGTAGCTCTGCTTGTGGTAGCAAATAATTGGAAACTGAACAAGTTATGGTATATGATTATAATGGAATACTGTTGTGCCATAAGAAATGACAATAAGATGATCAAACACACACCACCACCACCACCACCACCAACAACAACAACACCTTGGAAAGACATATAAAGGGATGCAAAGTGAAATGAGCAGGATGAGACCAGTTTACATAATAACTACAATAAAGTATGATGATCAGCTGTGAATGAAGACTCATACCAGCAATGCAACAATCCAGGTAAATTCTAAGGTACTCATGATGAAAAAAGACTATCACCATGGAAGGAACTAATGGAGTCTGGTTACAGATTGAAGTATGTCGTTCTTTATTTTCTCCATGAATTTTTCTCTAGTATAAGGACTATGTGTCTTCTTTCATATTATGATGAACATGGAAAACATAAACTATCCTATGCTTGCCTTGTTTTCTTAGCCATAGAGCTAAGAGTTTCTATGGCATATATGTTGGGTACCATGATGATAAAATTTAGGCATAATGTATTATGCTGATTGGTTGCCCATATTTTGGGTAAAGTAATGTATATTGACAACACAATCTCAAGACTGAAAAATGTGAAGATACTGGCTTTTCTCCCATGGATTATCAAGTTAGGTAACATATATATGCATGTATGTATATATATATATATATATACATATATATATATATATAGGTATACGTATACAATTGTTTGCAAATAGTTTTATTGTTTTCTGTTATTTTTCTATTTTAGATGTTGGTACAATTTCAAAAAAAGCATTTTCTTATGTTTTATGATCCATATTCTCTCCTCCCTCTAAGCCCTATCTTCTCCCCCAAATATTAGGTATTATGTTATAGATTTTACCTATATTATTGTATAATATATATTTCTATATTCACCATATTGTGCAAAAAAGATATATATTACTTACACTAGAGATAAATTCATGGAGGAAATAAAGTAAAGAATAGTATCCTTCAACCTGCAGTCAGATTTAGGTTAGTTTCTTCCACAGTCATGGTTAGCTTTGTATTTGCACATCTTAAATCTCTATTTAAATGCTATTATTTTCTGTATTCAAATAATTACCAAGTCCTATTAAAACATCCTTTACAATGTCTCTCTGATCATCAATTTCTTTCCATTTTCACTATAGCTACTCTATTACTATTATTTTTATATTTGAATTTCCTCATCTTGAAAATGAGATCACCTTGTAGGCTTCTTCTAGCTCCAAAACAGTAGCCCTAATATCTTATATTCTTACCTTGTGAATCCAGTACTGTTTAACTAAAATTCTAACATTCTTTCTTTTTCAATACTTCTTACCGATCCATTGTCTTACCATTTTAATTAACTAAAGAATAGGTAGTAATTGGATAGAAACAACTATCCTATGACTTTCGCTGATTGCATATCACAGAATATTAAAGAATTTCTTTCCCTATATTAGTGTTTTTCTAAATTCTTAAGTGAAAAAGTGTTTATAGAATCATAGAATAAACTTGACAAATCTTCCATACCTCAATATTTTAACAAGCGAAGTTCCAAAGTTTGTAGCACAGGGTAAAACTGTGGTTTATATTATATGAACAAGCTCATTTAGTTTTTGCTAATTCACAATTCTCCTAACTTTTTAAATCTTCTAAAATATGCTAACACCACAATTATGTGAGGTTGTATCACTTGTGACAAATGTCTTGGGATTTTAAGTATTAGGGACAATGTAATCTTAATTTAATCTGATCTTTCTCATATACTTTAAGTATATAGAAAAATGGGAATAGATTTTATCCTCTTTCATACTTAAAAGTTCGGGTAACAAAAATTATAATAGTTATGATACATACAATCTCTAAGGTATTTAAAATCTTTTGCATTTATTATTTTTATTGATTCTTGGACAATTTCAGAACCTATGATGTAGGTGCTATTACTATCTTATTCTAGAGATGAAGAAACTGAAGCTAAGAGAGGTTACATGACTTAACCAGGGTTGTAGATCTAGGAAGTGACAGTATTTGAACTCAGGTCAGGTGTTGTGTACTCAAATTGTACCTTTTCCTATTCTCAAGAAATATGAGTTTCAGGTAGACAGCAAGCATAGGAACAAATTAACAATACTGAATCAGACTTGGTGCATAGTTGTAGAAATGAGAGTCCTCATGGTAGAGACAAATACAGAAAAGAGAACTAGAAGGCTATAGAATAAAAAGTAGAGACAATAAAAAACAAACCTTATGGCAGAAAAAATGGAGTTAGGCATTTTCAGAAAGAGAAGGCTAACCAGAATACTTGGAAAGAACTCTGGAGAAAGGAAGCAATACGTGCCCAAAAGTGCCTAAATATATGATTTGCAGAATTAGTTTGGTGCTAAGACCAAGAGGAGAAATGGCAGAAGTTATGTGTAAGGCAACAATTTCTTGAAGTCCAGGAACTTATCTGTATGCCCACACAAACCATGCATAACAAACAAATGAACAAAGAAAAGGAGAGGGTCCCCATACCACATGCAGCAAATACAAACAAACAAATATAAAATAAAATCAGAAACCCTTTTCCCCCAGCGAATGAATTATGCCATTTATTGGAAGAAGATACTTCTTAGAAAACAAAATAACACTAGCCTAAGAAGTGAAAGGATAGAAAAAGAAGAATGCATCAGTTTTTTTTTTAATGGAATTTTATTTTATTTTTGTTTTTTTTAGAGCTGTTTTTATTCCATTTGAATTAGTTTATTTAGTCAATTTAGAACACTATTCCTTGGTTACAATAATCACATTATTTCCCTCCCTCTCCTCCACCCACTTTCCCACAGCCCCCATGCAATTTCATTTGGTATTACTTATGTCCTTGATCAGAACCTATTTCCATGTTATTGATGTTTGCACTAGGATGTTCATTTAGTCTACATCTCCAACCATATCCCTTCGATCCATGTATTCAAGCAGTTGTTTTCCTTCGGTGTTTTTACTCCCATAGTGTTTCTTCTGAATGTGAATAGTGGTTTTTCTCATAGATTCCTCCTAGTTGTTCAGTGAAATAGAAGATGTAAGCTGAGAGAAACTATTACTTATTGAAATAGAGAGGATAAGGGGAAACTGCTGTCCTCTGGCTATGACTTGAGAGAGCTGCTAAAGGAACCTGATGCTACTTATTTGTAATGGAGGTAGAACAGAGAAATGCTGAGGGATGCCACCACACCGGGATACTGGTACACAAGGGACTGCTCTGGGGTTTATTCTGGGGTTTGCCCATTGATCCCTACTGAATACTGATGGATCAATGTATTTTCTCACCTCCTTCCTCCCTCACTCCTTCCCTTAACCAAATTCTCCCTATTGCCTCCCTCACCTCCCAAATCTTCTTGAAGCCTTTGCTTCTTCCCTCTCTTCCAAGTGAACTATAAAGATACTCCAGTTGCTTTCTTAGTCAAGGGGTTTATTGGGATAACAGGATTGGAAACTGAGGTAAGAGGGTTGAGGATTTCCCTAAAATATGGGGATAATTTTAGGAAGGTTTGTGGGAGTATTCCAGTCACAAACTGTGACTCTGAGACAGTTAGGGAGATGGAGGACAACTGTTTGAATCTTCTTTCTTCATCACCGAGAAAATGTTTTCTTCAGTGTCAACTTCAATTGCTCAGGACCAGATAAACCCGAAAAAACAAATCAGATTCACAAAGGTATTTCAGTCAGGTTCAAAACTCCAGGGAAAAAAAGAGTAACTTCGAGTCAGAGACGAGGTCCAAAAGCCCAGTTTGTCCTTTCAGCAAAAGCCTCCAACTGCCCTTCCTGGGAACATTCCATTAGAATCTTCTCTTGACTGCCATCTAGAACTAGATCTCCAGTCCTGCATCTTGGTCCACAAGTCCTGCAAAACCTCTCTTTCTCATCAGGATCACTGCTTTGCCACTAATGGAGAAGTACATTACATTCGATTGTACCACAGTGTGTTAGTCTATGTGTACAATGTTTTCCTGGTTCTGCTCCTTTCACTCTGTATCAATTCCTGGAGGTTGTTGCAGTCCCCATGGAATTACTGCACTTTATTATTCCTTTGAGCACAATAGTATTCCATCACCAATATATATCACAATTTGTTCAGCCATTCCCCAATTGAAGGGCATCCCCTCATTTTCCAATTTTTGGCCACCATAAAGAGTATACCTATAATATTTTTGTACAAGTCTTTTTCCTTATTATCTCTTTGGGGTACAAACCCAGCAGTGCTATGGCTGGATCAAAGGGCAGGCAGTCTTTTATCGCCCTTTGGGCATAGTTCCAAATTGCCCTCCAGAATGGTTGGATCAATTCACAACTCCACCAGCAATGCATTAATGTCCTGACTTTGCCACACCCCCTCCAGCATTCATTACTTTCCATAGCTGTCATAGCCAATCTGCTAGGTGTGAGGTGATACCTCAGAGTTGTTTTGATTTGCATCTCTCTGATTATAAGAGATTTAGAACACTTTTTCACGTGGTGCTTATTAATAGTTTTGATTTCTTTAACTGAAAATTACCTATTCATGCCACTTGCCCATTTATCAATTCAAGAATGGCTTGATTTTTTGTACAATTGGTTTATAAATTTGAGTAATTAGACCTTTGTGGTGGCAAAAAAAAAAATTGGTAAATGAGGAGATGCCCTTCATTTGAGAATGCCTGAATAAATTGTGGTATCTGTTTGTGATGGAATACTATTGTGCTCAAAGGAATAAGAAACTGGAGGAAATTGAAGATATTAAAATAGGAAATGAGGAGACCAAACTATTACCCTTTGCAGATGATATGATGGTCTACTTAAAGTACCCCAGAGAATCAACAAAAAAGCTATTCGAAATAATCAACAACTTTACCAAAATTGCAGGATACTAATTAAATCCACATAAGACATCAGCATTTCTATGTATCTCCAAAGAGAAGGAAGCAGAACCAGGAGAACATTGTACCCAGAGACCGATATACTGTGATATATTTGAATGTAATGGACTGACTTCTCCATTCGTGGCAATTCAGTGATCCTGAACAACTTCGAGGAATCTACAAGAAAAAACATTATCCACATCCAGAGGAAAAACTGTGGGAGAAAAAATACAGAAGAAACACAACTGGTTGAATACATGGGTCAAGGGTATAGAGCTGGGGATATAGACTAAATGAACATCTTAATGTAAACACCAATAACATGGAAATAGGTTCTGATCAAGGACACATGTAATACCCAAGAAATTGAACATCGGCTGCAGGAAGGGTGGGTGGAGGGGAGGGAAGGAAATAATGTGATTCTTGTAACCAAGGGATAATGTTCTAAATTAACTAAATAAATTAATTTAAAAAATAAAATAAATAAAATACGTTTTAAATCCTGCATTTATTTTTTAGAAAGGTTATATAGTAAATTAATTTAATTTGATCTGCCAAAGTAATGAATAAGTTTTTTGTCTTTTTAAATGTATTACATTGGGCTTTCTTCAAAGCAAAATTGCTTAAGATACATACTTTAAAGAAATGGGGCCTAAGCAGTATGCCCCTAGATACTAAAGCTGCATTTAATAATAAATTACTTTCAATTTATATTTTTATTTAAATATTAAAATATGAGTATCTATGTCTTCATCCTACATATTACCAAGAGGAGAATGAACAAAAACACTTTGTGGTGAATATGAAAACCTTCCCCATTTTAATAAATGAAAGAGTGCTATTTATTTAATCAAATTTATGTTCCAAGTAAAATGTTTATTTTTTGCCAGATGATTTGATCTTATAATAAAAAAATAGCTAGTTTCTGATACTAGCACAAAACTATGATTATTAAGCCAATTTTTCTCAGATGACAATATTGTAATTGTAAAGCAAATCATCAAATTGCCCAGAGAAACATTTTGTGGCTATAATTCTTAAACTATATAGTTGCCTACATAGATAGGTGTTGCTTTGGGGAAAGATATTTAATTGAATAGTAAAAGCTATAAATGAAAAACATTTGTTGCACTGGTAGTATTGGATCTGTAGGCCATGTCAAGGTAATGAAGATTTTTGAATGTAGTAACTCACCAACATGAAAGAATAATTTTGGGGTCCACATATAACACATTTAGCATACTTTCAAATTCATATGTTTATTGCTAATTATAGCAGAATTAATACTGAATATGTCAAGGCTGGCTGAGGACAGAATCTTTATTGTTTCAGTTTGAGATGCATTTTTGGGTCCTGTCTGGATTGAATATTATGCATGATTTCCAAAGCATGTTTTATCCATTCTATTTCAAGGTCATCTCCTCAGAATTCCATGTTGACAGCAATTCTATCTATAGGCACTTTTGCATTCATAGATTATTTTCTTTCCTTATTTTTGAAAATCCCCAAACTATAGCATTATTTGAAGCTAAGTACCACCAAGAAATTTCAGATTTCCTTTTGCCCTTTTTTGGTAGCTTGAAAGATACTATTTTGGACAATGAAACATTTCAACACTGCATTTTAACTATCTAGAAATAGAAATATCAGTCAAAACCATGTAATGTTACACTTGAAGTATTATGAGGATTGGAAACCATAATTTGTTTCAAGTAATACTTTAATTTTACAAACTATTAAAAAAGGTTTACAATTATTGTTTTTTAGAAATTTTCCCCAGATATTAGTGAGAAGCTTCAATCAACATATTAATCAGACCACAATTAATAAACCATAAGACTTTATTAAGGACCTTCTAAGTATCAGGGTCTATAATAGGTACTAGGGTTAATATAAGAAAGAAACAATTCCTGCTTAAGAGTTTATATTCTCATGAGAGAAAGAAAAAAGACATGTAAAATATGTAAATCATAATTTAATTGAACAAAAAAAAACAACATTAAAAATAATTTGTTTCATGGTATTTTGGAAGGAAGAGTACTACCAATTAGGAAAGGAAGGAAACAAGCATTTATTAAATACCTATGGTATGTTTGTTTCTGTGCTGAATACTCTAAACATATTATCTCTTATGATCCTTAACAGTAACCTCTAGGTGCTACTCTGATTTCCATTTTAAGCAAGCAAATAGATATTAAGTGATTGGATTTGAGTCATCCATCTTGGGTGTATCTGAGGTTGCATTTGTATAAATATGAAAATCAACAGTAACATCTCAGGAGTTATATATGTGTGTAACAGACATTGAGCTTTACTTGCCATACATTTCTCTAGAATCATGAAAATGAGTTCTAGGAAACACTTTAATTGGATAATGCAGATTTAGATTAGAATGAGTGCAAAAATTATCAAAAAAAGTAGTGAATGGACAATTACAAATATGAAGACATACTTGAAATTTTTAGCACAAAGAGAATAATATAGCCAGGGAAGTACTTTGCTATATCTGATCTACACATCTGAAAAAAGAATGATGCTATTTTCTGCTTTTTTACAAAATGTCCCATGTAGAAAATGAATTATTTAATCATCATTCCTTCTCAGAAACCTTAACTTCTTCCAAGATTCAACTAAGGCACAAGATCATTTTTGAAGTCTCTTATTCCCTCAGATGTTAGAGGATTTTAGTTTTTTTAAATTTTATGAATTTGTTGATGTGATCTCTTTCACAAAATGGGATATATATGTTATAAGAACTGAGATAGTTTTGTGTCTTTGATGTCCTATGTTTTACAACAGTATATTGAATATAGTAGGTTATCAATAATTATTAGGGACATATGTTTATTAATTTTAATTACAATAAATGGTGTTTCAGGCAACTTTAATAGCACCAGTTTTCTGTTTGCATATGGATCATAAGTGATAAACTAATTAGAGTGAATCATAAAGTTGAATGTTCTTCATTATACAGATAATAACACTGCAAATCTATAAACAAAGCAACTCCATTTTATCCTTTTTGCAATAGTTCTTTCAGCCTTTTATTCTCTACTTAGACCTGAAATTCAGGTTTCTTTAGTTTTATCTTTAGTCTGAAGTAAGTGTCACCTCAGAACCAAACAACTATCTCTTCATTTCCTGGGAGAAACAAGAAAATGGAGAACTATAGCAATTTTCAATGTTTTCCATAGCCTAAAATTCATTTTATCTTGTTCAAAACACTGCAATATTATTTTATTTTGTGCTCTTTTTTAAGGTGTTTTTAGTAATTTCAGGTTTTATTTTATTATTGAGAAGAGATGACATTGATCTTATCAGCTTTATTAAACTATTGCAAGTATAAAAGAACTAAGAACTAACATTTTCTATGATCATTATGGTGATTTATTACAAATGACTTACAAACAAAATATCCAGTGAGAAACCTAGAATTAAGTATTTTAAAGTACTAGTAGAATATTACCTCTTATTTTCCTTTCCATAAGAAAGAGACATTGTTGTTAGGAAGAGTGCAGGTGTGACTTAATTAAAAGCAATTTATGACTCAGAGAACATACTGTATTTTGGTTGGCATCATACCCAAAATACCTCAATAGGAAAATAGAAATTTGAGATAATTCTTTAAAAAGAAACAATATAATTCTTAAAAGTACCTACCCACATATTCCAGTTTTTGTGGATATTAGGAAGACAAGTTGAATATTAAAAAAGGAAATTTAATCAAAATGATTCTAGAGTTCGATAATTGGACTCAAAAATCAACATCAAACTTTTATATATAGGAGATATAAAACTGTAATCTATTATTAAAATAAATCTGATTTTCAGTGTACTGCAAGATCAATATAATTCAATGGTATGATGAAAAGGGTAAAATATATTCTAACAATTTCTTATGAGAGATATACATTTCATGAATAAATATGTGTTATTCTACTTATACTCTACTATGCTCAGACCACATCTAGATTCTAATGTTTGGAGTTAAGAAAAATGCTTAAAAATAATAAAGTACCTGAACCCTCATGGAAATACTCACAGTGGAGAATACAAGAGTAGCATCCAGTAGAGAATCAATTCAGTACCTAGAAGAGAGAAAAATGAACATCTTGCCATAGGACATCAGTAGTTTTGCCCTATTGACAACATGAATTGTTCCAAACACTTGAGTGATTTCATATTTGCATATATTGGCACCTTCTATGCTTGCTTGCTGATCATTAATATTTTCTATGCATGTGTCCTCCCATGAGTGGGCCCTCATCACATGTACCTTTCTCCCTTATAATATGGTAACTCATAAAGTCAGGGTATAGGGGGGTGGAAATATTTTCTTGTTGTTTTTTTAATATCTTTTGCTTTGAGTCAGTGTCATTTCTAGTTAATCTAGTAATCTAGACGGAGGCTCATGTTCTAGAATGTTGAGTAAATGAGAACCTGGAGAAGGCCATGAAACTTAGGTCACTTTTGAGGCAGGGAGTGGTATAAGAAGGGATTTCAATGCTCAGAATACAATTTATAATTGTGAAGAACTAGAAACAATTTAAATGTTTGTGAATGGTTGACAAAGCTATATTATATCAACATGATGGAATTATACTGTTCCATTGAACTGATAAGTATAGAATTTTTAAAAATTATAAAGAAACCTAAAAGGGCTTAAGTATTAGGATATACCAGAAGGCAACCAAACAAGAACAATATGAGTACTGATAAAAACAATGGGAAAATAAAGAAAAATTTAAGGATGTGAAAATATGTAATGAAGAGATTTCCTGTAGATCATTCATGCATATGGTTTGAAAGAAACAGAAAAATACTATTTATAATTGTGAGGATGTAATATATATACATATATATATAATTTATAATCATAATGTATAATACATTAGTATTATAGCAATTATTATTAAGTGTTGGTACAGAAATCTTTTTTGTCACTTACCTATCATACAAAACTTTGATTTTTATATAAAATTGGATGATGATCTTACAAAAAAGCCAGCCCCCTAAAAATTAAATTAGGTGTCATTGCCATAATTCCAGATTTCCTCATCAGTTCATTTACTTTATTTTGCTAGTTTAACCATCAAGATCCTTTGGTCTTTTCCAGTCCCATTCCAACTGCTTGTTGCCTGGGTGGTCCAATAAACTCCCTTTGTCTTAATTCTTGATTTTGCTTTTAATTGACCAGGAAGAGACCAGAATGAGGATTTTCTTTTAGCGATTTTTGTCAGCTACAAAGGACTCTACACTTGTATGGCTTTTCTGGGTGGAACTCACAGTCCAACAACTCAGCCTGCTTTCAGACTTTTGTGTGATCATTGGTCAGCAGGGTAATGGTTAGTCAGCTGTCAAGTTGTGAGAGAATTAGTCCCTACTAATTGAGAAAGGGTGAGGAGAATTAGGTGCCAAACCAAAATTTTGAAACCTTCTCATTTGTACTTGGACAAAAGATGCCATAGCAAAGTAGTTTAGCAGGGCAAGCTAGCAGCATGGAATGCTACAAAACCAAGATTCCACAGAGCTTGCAAGGAGTGGGTCAACATTCTAAGGTACTGATAGGCAGTTGGGAACTAAAATATTGAACAGACAGCAAATGAGTAACCTTCAAATTTCTTTGAATCACAGATGCAGCAGAAATTTTCTTAGCCATGAATTTATTAGAATAAAGCACAATAGCTCACATTCAGAGGATATTTGTAAGAAATACAATCCCTAAAATTAAATCATTCTTTAGAAATAATTGTCCTGATTGGGAAGAAATGGGACTAGAAGAATTAAGGAGAAAGGCAACATATTTGTGTATTGCAAATGATGATAAATATGAAGAAAGGGGCACTGTAATAGGGGATTTAAAAAAGAAAATGAGGGATGCTGAAAATAAAGTAAAAGATAGCAAAATAAAGGAGATAAAGTCTGTGGCAGTTCTAAGATCTGTGCAACCTTGCAACCAATACAAGACTAGAGGAAGGAGTTCTGGACCCCAGAGGTATTTGTTATGAAATTGTGTTGGACATTTTGTCAGAGTTTTAGGTTCAGAGGGCAATTTTCCAAACAATTACATGGAAATGGAGGATACAATAGACAGAACAATTAGAATGATAATAATAATAATTGGAACAATAATTACCAAAAGAGAAATAATATTAACACTAGCCAAAATGCTTGCTGTCGGGGGGCTCAACCACCAGATTTAAACACTATGCCTGAGTGGGTTAAGTCAGCAGCAAGACCCAAATACAGTCAGGTAGTGAATGGGCACAAGGGTGATCAGAACAAAGGGGCATATTTATTATGAAAGTGTACCCTGAGCTCTCCTGTATTTGAACAATCAAGGGGAAATGGAGATAAGGTTAATGAAGTTATAAACGATGTGACTAAATCAAAGGATAAAATAATTAGTGTTAATAGTAGTAGTCTCTTGGTAACCGAGAATGACGATTGTCTTGGTGCATTTTCATCTATGGTATATAGATGAGTGTGCACAAAGACACTTGTGCGTGAAGGAGATTTAAGTGGAAAAGTCAATGCACAGAGACAGTCCCACTCTCTCAGCGTTGGAAGCCTGGGTCCAGTGGCACGAAAAGTCGTTACACCTGGAGACTTCCTCAGCTGCAATGGATGGCCATGTTGTCTTTTGTGCTCCAACACGCCCTGAGCACTCCACAGTGCTTTGCTGCGTCACCCTCTCAGCCGTTGAACCTTCTTATTGGTTTCTTCCGCCTGTTCAGCCAAAGCAGTCTTCACATGCTGGGTGAGCAAAGCCTTGGTTCACCAGGGGTCAACAATGACATGCTGGCTACCCTCACAAGGTTTGGCTGGCCTGTCAAAGCCATTGCCCAGGGTGTGGCCACTGCCGCATGCTAGCAGCTACTGGGAGCCACAAGTGAGAGCTGGGTGTCAGGTGAGGGTCAGAGGCAGGAGAGCTGCCCTAGGAGGGCACGACAAGCCCTCCACACCAGAGATACTACCCCTCCCAGAGCACCCTATATACCCCAATTAGTGTTAATAATTGTGAGGAAAAAGAAAATTGTAATGCAAAATTAGTAGAAAATTATAAATGATTGTGAAATCTTGGGATATCATGCAATTCAAGCAGATGTAAATTTGGATGGACAGGAAATGACTGAGCTTTGTACTGATGTTACTGTTCTTGTACCAGTATTGGAAACATTTCAATCACCTAATAATACAAAATCATATGTGTCTGTAACTATTGGGGACCAGATTTATGATCTTTTAGTTGATACTGGAGCCAGTAAATCAATTTTGCAAATTTTTCTAAGAATTGTAGAGCTATTGGTACAATGGAAGTTATGGGAGCTACTGGAAAACCACAGAGTAGCAAAATGATAACCAAAAAAGTCATTACTTTAGGTTCATTATCTGTGGAACATGCATTTCTGTGTATACCAGACTGTCCAATGAATCTTTTAGGTAGATATTTATTATGTAAATTAAGAGCAACAATACAATGTACTGATGCTGGTGATATCTCATTACATCTAACAGAAGAATCTCTGAAAGCTTTTCCATTGCTGTTCTTAGATTCAGTCAGCACAGAGGGTGACTTAGATTCAATCTATCCAATACCTGAGCATATCCCTGAAGATCTTTGTTCAAAGTCTTCCACAGATGTAGGTCTATTGAAATCAGCTACTCCAGTAAGGGGGAGGTCTAAGGAAGGACCATTTTCTTGTGTGCCTCAATATCCCTTGACTAAAGAAGCAATTGAGGTTATAAGACCAATCATTGAATCCCTAATCCAACAAGGGATCATAATACCTTGCTTCTCAAAATTTGATACTCCTATTCTTCCAATCAAAAAGCCAAAGTTAGATCAGAACAGCAAAGCTGAATATTATTTTATACAGGATTTAAGAGAAGTCAAGGATTATGTAATCAAGACTCATCCTGTGGTACCAAGTCCAGATGTTATAATTTCTTCCATACCAAGTCAAGCAAGATATTTCAGTGTGTTAGATTCATGCTCAGCTTTTTTTTCTCAATTCCAATTCATGAGGATTCTCAAAAGATATTTGCTTTTACCTGGGAAAAAATACAGTGGACCTGGACTCGTTTGCCTTAGAGATTTACTGATTTGTGGAGCCAATTTTCAAAAATTCTAAATAGAAATCTAAAAACTATAAGATTCAAAGAAAGTAAACTGATGCATTTTGTGGATGATATTCTTCTTGCATACCCAAATGCTAATGTGTGTCTAAGAGATAGCAATATATAGCAATAAGGAATTTTTTCCTGAAACAACAAAAATTATTATGGAAATGTAATAGCCTCATTATAAATTTTCATATTATAGTAAATGTTAATACAGTTTAGTGGATGTTGGACTTTTATACTGAGTAAGTTTAAGAGCCAATAGCAGTTGTTAGACCCATTTACGATTTGTGGGCAGAGAATTCCAGAAGTCTCTCTGCCAATTTAGTCTCTTCCCCCAAAACTGATTGATTCTTGCTTGCACAGGTGCTTAGGCTTGCTGGGCATGACTTGAGCTGGATTGTACTCCATTCTCACTCCAGTGAGACTGAGCTTTTTTGGTGACCTAAGTTGACTTGGGATGGAAAATTTATTTTTCATTCACTTCTAACTTACATTGACTATGTGATCCTAAGCAAGTCATCTACTTTCTCTTATTGCCCCCAAGCAACCCCATAGGACTATAAATTTTCATCAAAGTTTAACCTGCTTTGATAGATATTATTCCTCCATAGGAATTCCCTATACTAAATAAATGAGAGATCTCTCCAAAAGAAAAATAACTCCCTCTTCTGGGCAAACTCCCATCTAATTAATAATGGCAGAATCTAGCTACAGAAACCCAAAAGAAATAGTACAGCAATAACAACAAAAAAAATGATGGACTTCTATTATTAATACTAACTACCCTTTGGGACACATAGCTTCACAGACTTTTCTATATGCCCAGATTTTTTCTTTATTCTCATGGCAACAGTATTTGGGACTTACTGCACCACTGAGAGCAAGATCTTATGATTATTAGTATCTCCATTTTATAGTTCAGGAAACTGTAACTCAGAGAAGTAGGATGATTTATCCATGGTTATATAACTAGTAAAAATCAGAAGTAGAATTTAATCCCAAGTCTTGTTAACTCCAAGTACATTATGCCACATGATATATTTCTTGTGATATCTATTTTATTATTTTTGTACTATTGTTCACATCTTCTGTTATTTAACTTTTCATATATATATATACACATATTTCCCATACGGTCAAAAAGTACTTCATATATTTCTTTATATTCAGTGCAGTGTGGGGAATTAAAGAACTAATTAGCAAGAACCAGCTAACCATTCATAATCAACTTAGAATAATTTTCCTTTTGGTTTATGTTTATATTATTTTTATCTCCTTGATCTCATCATGTTGCTCCACAATCATCCTTAAAGAAGTGATTTTTAAGAATGACTTAGAAGTATTTATCTACAATGTGCTACTAACTACTTGGAAATTGTTAGGTATTTTTATCAAATACCTTAAACTTATACATAGGTCCTGAGGCTACTCTTGTAGGAACCACAGTTTCAAAAATCTAAAGAATAAATACTTATTAAATCATTTAGTTTCACATAATTCCCTTTTATTTTAACATACATTTTGAAGAGATTTTAAAATCTTCTCACAAAATTTCACCTAATGACTGCTTATGTAAAGATGGCCAACATGCTATACTATCCCTAAGAATGCATGGGGTTTTGGTTTTGTTATTTTTTTTTGTAAGTATGTGTACCAATTATAGAGTAGGAATTTTTTCAGCATGTGATCATTAAAGGAATTCAAGAGGATGAAAGAAGTACAGGGGATAAGGAAGGGTTTATAACAGTTGCAGAGACCGAGGGAATATGGCTGCTGGTGAGGTAAAAGGAGAGAGATACCCCTTGCTGAGAAGCTGTCAGTTCTTTACTATGATATTGAAAAATGGAATTCCCAAGAAGTGGGCCAACTATGATAGCCTGAGGGGGTGCCTTCTCTATTGATTGATATTGAAGATACCCTAGGGCAGGTAAGCATGGACCCTCCTGAGGGACAAGCCTCCCCCACCATCAGCCGGTCACCCAGCATGGATCTGATAAGGACTGTTTATGGTTTAATGGCTGTCCTTAGTTTATGTTCCCTATATGTTCCACTGAAATGATAGTCTTCCTCTTATCTGACTGGGGGTTATTTAAATAAAGATGAATTTAATAATATATTTGGATTGGGAAGATATCAGGGAAGAAGAAATCAGGATTTGCCCTATACTTTGCCCCATATTGGGTTTGAGGCTCTCTCTCTCAGCTTTTGAGCTGAGGCAATGCCTCACAGGCTGGTGGAGGGTTTTTTTTATTCCTGTCTATGCTAATCTATGCTAACTATCTTAAGTTCAAAATCTTTAACAGTAGACAGCAAGAGGAAGAAAAGGTTCTGACCTTCAGAGTTGGTTGGGCCTGACTCTTCAGGCTAACACCCTAAAGACCCACCTTACACTTCAAACTGCTCCCCTTAAATTCTTTTGTTCAATGACAGGATCACAGGAATCCAGGTTAAGCACACAGTTTGGGTTAAATCCAGGAATAGAGGTACTTCTATCCAGAGACAGAGACAGAGTAATCATTCCAATCTGAGGGCCAGGAAAGAGAGCCCTCTAGAGCCACTGTCACTCTCCTAGACTCCCCTCTCCCCACCAATTATCATTGTTGTCAATATTTTCTCTCTAACATTCTGACTGCTCTCTCCTCCACCTCAGTGGCAGAAAGGCCCAAAGTTTGATTCAGTTTTCCTTTCCCCAAGCATCATAATAGAGTTCACTCAGATTTTATGAGTGATATCAATCTATAATAAAATGATATGATGAAGATGATAGCCAATAAGGAGCCAATGGTATTAGAACACAAAAGAATATAATTTCTAAAGTATTTTCTTACAGAAGCAGTCCTGACAGCACCTTCCAGTGGATTTTGCCAGCCCAGCTCTCCATTTGGTAGTAGCTTTCCACCTTGACCTTAAGGATTTCACTGACTTCATTTGTTAAACTTATATGACTTCAAAAGAAAATTTCAAAATAATTTAGATAAGCTATTCTCAATAACAATAAGACTATGATGACATTATGAGATGGCTGTATTTTTGGTGGAATTAATTCATCTACATTAAGTTTCATATATCCACATGGGAATCAGTTGTGTCCTCCCTGCAAAAAATATATTTTCACTGAAGTGTTTAATCCAAATTGTATTTCTGGCAAAAAGAATACAGATTATAGATCAAAAAAAATTTTTGGAAGACTTAGGGATTAGATATATTGATCTAACACTCACAAGCCATGCATGAGAGAGGGAGAAAGAGTACTATAAAGAGACAAAAGACCAAACTTTTCTCTGTATGTAATATGGGAAAAGAATATATGTGACATACTTTCCATACAGAGTTTGATAAATGTATATCATTTTGTAAATTCTCCTTAAAAGAACATACTTTTGCTAAAACTTATTCCATTTCAACAATTATTTACATGTTTTCTGATAGTACAAAATTATGAGACATGGGAAAATAATTGATGGAAAATAGGGGCACCAAGAGGAGGTGAATTGATGGGAAGGCCTAGATGAATAGGAGATGAGAAACACCCACCTAGGGACCTTCCCAGGGCCAGTAAAGCACAAAGCCCCTTGGGTTATAGAAAAACAAGTTTATTTGATAGTTGCAGTAAGGGAAACTGGTAGCACTACTAAAATCTAGACTCCACCTAGCTTCTACACTGCCTGTAAAGGAGAGCCCTTCTTTTTCTTCTATAGGCCTTGCTTACTAGCTCCCTGATCTTACCTAGAACCCATCTGACAAACCTACTTATACTTATTAGTATGGATTATCTCTAAAAGGGTTAAAGAGGGAGGACTCACAGATTTACTGAGTCCTTACCTAAAGCCTGGGGTGGTTTCTTAAATAAACCCAGAGTTCCAGGTGATAAAACTCTAAGGTTTATCCTAACCAAGTTGATCTCTGACCAGTGGATCTCAGACAGGTGGTCTTTGTTCTGTAGGGAAAGGCAGGTCTCCTCCATGGCAGTTCTCCAACTCAGGAATATCCTAATCTTTTCACAAGATTAAGTTTTTCCAAGGGATGCTTGAGCAAAGGTCCTCCTTACCAGCTCTGTAGAAAGCTAGATCCAGAGTGACAGTTAATGCCCGTAAAAACTTCCAAGATCCTTTTCTCCTTTCAGAATATTCTCCCAGGGTTGATGCCTAAATTATCCTCCTTTCTTTTTAAAGCCAGTATACTTTTCCTCTATCCTTTATTCCTTATATAATTTCTCTATCCTTTATTCCTACATAATGATGATGACAGTGGATTAGGGGCTTCATAATTAGAGTATAGCATGGAACCACTTGCTTCTTAAAAACATTTTACATTAGCCAAGTTTATAGTAACAAAGTTCAGAGAGAAACAATCTCACAATAAATATTATGCAACATAATTGATATTTCTTTAAAAAACACAAGTTAGAAGATCAAAACCAATTCTTAAAGGAGAGCTTGATGGTTAATAAAGTAATATATCATTCTTATTTTAATAACAAGCAACATTTTAATGTATTGTAATAACAAGAATATTATAAGAAGAAAATAAATTAATTTTTAAATTAAATATTTCCTTCATATTAATCTAGATAAATTGTTAAATATTCTTCCTTATACTGAAAAGTGATGGCATAGCTGTTGTCTTATTTTCCAGGTATTTTTAGTATTATGGCTTTTTAAAAAATCTCTGTTAATAGACTAAAAGAAGTAAAACATTTTCCCCTGCAAAGAAATTATGTCAGTAATTTTAACAAATTTCAGTTATATTTTTTTCTGAATAGAGAAGTGTAATAAATATTCAGGAAATAGGTGTTCCATAGTACTTTGATTTTTGCTAGACTACTTTGAATCATCTTTTGATATTATGCAATATGTGACAGTCTATACCTAGATTTCAAATAATACTTTCTAAAACAGACAGTTGTTTCATATTCCTTATACCAAGTTGGCAGGAGGTAACTAGAAGATTTCCAGGATTTGAAATACGCTTTTTCCATTGCTTTCCATCCTGGCACTTTCTTTCACAGAGGAAAAACAATTCTCTTCTAGTTATATTTTTTTTCTCCTATTTCAAGACATTTACTCATGCACCCATAGATATCATATTCTTTCATATAAAACCCTTTCCCTCCTTGCAGAGCTGAGAAGAAGCCACTGAAACTATTTTTCTCATCAATATTAGGTAAGTGAATTTTACTACACTTACTTTTAAATTTACCTTAGTATAGTAACAATATTTTCTTCCTTCCTTCCCCCCAAAACATAAAACATACAAAAATGGACTACTAAGGGTGCATCAGAAAAGATTTATTATTTGAAGAGAAATAGCCTTGCCTATTCACATATTTTGTTATTTTTTCTAGTTTTCTGTGTCTGAGTTGCCTAAAATTAATTTTCATTTTTGTTTCTCTTAGCATTAGTGATTTAAAGTATTCTTTCAAAAGATTATTAATAGTTTGCTATTCTTCCTTTGCAACTGTTCCTTCCTGGCCACTTTCCTTTTAATGCAATACCTGTGTGATCTTAGGCAAGCGAAAACCTCAACACCACAGTTCTTACCTCTTAAAAATTAGGGATTTGGACTAGATTTCCTTTAAGGTCCTTTCACAGTCTCAATCTATGATTCAAGGAAGGTTTTGCCCCCAGAATGAAAGTTTTAATATAAGAATCAAAGATTTATCTAAGAAGAGTAGTACTTGTAGCAACCCTATAGAATTAAAGAGATGAATTGACCTTTAATATGACTATTGTTTAGGAACAGAAACAAAACAACAGAGGGATTAAATGACCTGACTAATGTAGTATATAAATTAGTAACAGAAGTGCTAGAAACCAGGTCTCATGAATCCTACTCCAGTGCTCTTTCCACTACTTTCCCAGATCAGTATTCTATTCCCTAGACATTGCCTTTCCACCCAAAGGCATACTTCCAGAAAATAACCAAAAATCATTGCACTAAGACAAGAAACCTCCCAAAGCCTCAAAAGCCTGTCAAGGAAAGAGAAACCTTAATAGTCTGTCGAATGACAGATCAGATGCACACACATCCTAAACAACAAAACTAAAAAGCTTTTCTTCCTGGGTTCCTATTCCCATTTGCCCCACTACGAATGTCACCACTGGCCATATAAGTATACACATATGACACAGTCGATGAAAAATTATATTGATTCTGTTTTGGGGAGGAAAAAAAAAGGTATTTTTCATTTTGTTTTGAATTGTGGAAGACAGGCAATTCTCAGGAAGACATCTGTCATTTTCACATGCAAATAAGCACAATGCAAATGTTGGTGTTTTTGCTTCAATCTACAGTTTACCTTTCTCATGAGATTTCCCTCTTTCTTCTGAAATCCTTAATCTTATTTAAACTATTTTTAATGAGACTAGTATGTAGTTTTTCTGTCAGAAGCAATATCATTCTTATGGCATTTACTCACATCTAGTTCTTAATATCTATAGCTTTTATGAAATATGACCTTAAAATAGAAGTTAGAGTATATGTTATGAATTGTACCACTCTGAAACTTTTCTTATATATGGAACATTTTTCCCTCTCCTGCTTATCCAACTCTTTATGTTATTAAAGTGGCATCATTTGTGTCTGTTTGTGTCTTAAGTATTTTCAGAACAAGGGGATGGACTATAGAAAAAGGTATTTAAAAAATAAAATGGTGATCCTTGGAAGCTTAAAAGGAAAGGGAAAATGACAACTTACAATGTAACTGATTCTTGCTAGAGTAGAAACAACATATAGGGTGTCAGGTACTCTTCTTTACTGTCATATTAACTGACTATAGGACCATGTGTAGATAACTTAACCTTTCGGATCCACAATGTCCTAATATTCTAATGAAAAGAATTGGACTAGCCCCCTAAGACAGTTTCTCTCAGCTTTAAAAACATGATTCTTGGACTTGTATCTCTGCTACCTATTAATTAATAAATAGTTTTTGTTAACATCTTTATTCAAGCCCTTAGAGATACATAGCTAAATAGTCGATTTATTAATAAGTATAATTGGAAATGAGAAACAGCACTTATTTGAAAATCAATTGTAGCTGTGGGAAGATGGCTGTGCTTTCCAAATTCCACCACACAAATTCAGAAATAACTAAAGAAACAATGCTAAAAACAGCAAAAAATGGGAGAGTCAGGAATGAAGCAGAGCAAACAAATAACTTGGAAGAAAGGTCTTTGACATCACTGACTTCCACATCACCTGGTGGTTCAAGCCACAAGTCCTGGGGGGAGGACAGGGAGCCTCACCTTGTCCTCTTGACCTCAGTTTATATATCCCAGTGGTGGATGCGCCTAGAGTAAGGAGGTGGTGTGGCCTGGGGGCAGCCGTTTGGAATGCCACCTCTACGCCAAGGGTCCCTACTCACCCACAGCTAGAGCTAAACAGGAAGGACTTCAGAGGCCCATACATGCTCACCAGACAGTGGCTTTGTTCTAGGCTGTGGCTTTGGAGAGTAGGAGCAAGATGGAAGTACACAACAATGAGTAGGGTTGCTGAGAGTCTGGGGTCTTTCTGCCTGCAGTCATGGAAGGGAAGTGAGCTATCTGCTTTCAGGGGAAGAATGACCTGAGGCATAGGTATTAGTTAGAGCACCTGAGGTCAATTACACTTCAGCCAGAGAAAGCAAGCACTATATCTAGTCCTGAATTATGGAAACTGGAAGAAAAAACCTAAGTAGGGCCTAGGAAATAACAAATACAAAATTCCCTGAATCCTAAGGCATCACCCCCTACAATATGAACAGAGATGCAAACATAAAACTAAATGTTAAGTCTATTGGTTTGGTAACTAAAATTTGTAAAAATTATGAATAAGCCAGGAGAAAAAAAATTCAACTACAGATAGCTTTTATGGAGATGGAGAAACCTGAGTTCAAAATCAGAGGACAGAGAAATTAAAACAATTGCTACTTAAACAGAAAAGAAAAACACCAAGTTCTCATAAGACCCAAAAGAGTTTCAGAAGAGCTTAAAAATATTTCAAAAACCAAATTAGAGAAGTTGAAGAAAAACTAGAAAAAACATGAAAGTGATGCAAGAAAATTATGAAAGACCATTCAATTGGAAAAAGAGATACAAATTTTCATGGAAAATAAATAATTCATTAGGATTTTGAATTACATAGGGGAAGCTAATGACTTACTATGGCAAAAAGAAATAATAAATCAAAATCAAAGGAGTTCTTATAATAGAAAAGAGTCTGCAACTCTTTCCAAAAAAACAAAACAGAACAAAAAAAAAACAACAAAAACAACTGATCTGGTAAATAATTTGAGGAGAGACAATATAAGAATTGTCAGACTGGTGGAAATTTATGATAAAATGTTTAGACACCATAATCCATTAAATCATTAAGGAACATTGCCTAGAAATTGTGTAGAGTGCAAAAAAGAAATAGGGAGAATTTCTCAGTTAGCACTTCAAAGAGTCCCCAAAATGAAAATGCATGAATATTTCATTACTAAATTGTGTAACTGAAGTAAATGAGAAAATACAAAAATCAACAAGAAAAAAAATTAACTACTACTAGACCTATAGTAAGAATAATATAAGACTTAGCAACTTCAACATTAAAAGAACAAAGGGCATGGACCACAATATTTTAAAGAGCAAAGGAGCTTAATTTATAAGCAACATTATATACCCAGGAAAGCTGAGCATAATTACACAAGTGAAATAATTCAATATTTAAATGAACTAAATGATTTTAAAATATCTTTAAGGGGAAAAAGCAAAACTCAGTATAAAATTCAGGGAAAATAATCACAAGAAGGTAAACATGAAAGACTAATTATAAGGAAACACAAAAGGTCAAATTGTTTACTTCTTATATAGGAAAATGTTACCCACAACTTTTGAGAATGACATCATTACTTGGGTAGTTTGAAAGAGTATATAGAGATAGAAGACATTAGGTCAAGTGGAAAATAATGGATAAGCTAAAAATAGCAATAAGATCATGTAGAAAGAGGTAAAATGGAACAATTATCTCATATAAGAAAGGCATGAGTAAAACAACTTTCACAGAGACTAAAAGGAAGCAGTGAAAGGCTGATAGTACTAGAACCTTATGATCATCATGTCTGAGTTAAAGAGAGAACAACATATACAAACAGAAGGGGGGAAGGCTTCTTAATGCACAGAGAAACAGCAGCCTTAGAGGGTGGGATACAACTGATAAGAGAACTAAGAGTCCACTTAAGGAACTAAGGAACTAAGAGAAGGGAGTATAGCTTAAGAAGGGGGAAAAGGCAAAAGAATAAGAAATAGGAAGTATTCCTAGCAGGAAATACATAACAAGAAATAGAAGGACAAGGTGAGGATATAAAGGAGTGTATCACAGGACAGGATGAGGGAGAGATTTTTAGAAGTGATTCACATCAAGAAATAAAAGGACAGAGTGGGAGATAAGGGAGGGACTAAAGGGGGCATAGGATAAGAACTAGAAGATATAGGGGAAGAGACAAAGGAGGGACCCTGAGAAGAATGGATTAATTTAGAACTATGAAGGCAAGTATAGAGATTAATGGAGAAATTCAAAGAAAAATTGCAAATTGGAGAGGTATGTTATAGTGAGGTTTATAAGGAAGGTTAAACAAAAGGAATCATTAAAAATATATATAAAAACAGGTTTATTAGCTAAAGGGACAAGGGATTTGGAAGTGGAATCAGGGCATGACTTATTTCTAACTCATCCAGATATTAAAATCTTAGTCTTTCTAAATAACCTTATTCTAACTAAATAAAAGGGTAATAAAAGATAAAAGGGTTAGTAAAGTTCACAGGGCCCAGATTCTCACAACTCCAGAGTCCTTGTATGGGTCAAACTGCAGTATCAAGATGAATAGTCCTCACAAATTTCAGAAAGGGAGGAGCTTCACACCCACTCACACTGTCCACCAGTGTGAAAGAGAACACTCACTCAACCTCTCCTTAAAGATGATTCAAGTCTCTGGCAGCTCCAAAGTTGGTTTCCTTCCTGGAGACACTTCCACACAGCCTCTCTGTCTGCATCCCAGATTGAGACTGCAAGTTGCCAGTTCCCCAACTGCCTTAGAATTCTGACTCAGCCATCTCTGTGGAATCTTACTTTGAAGGCTGTCAGTTAGCTTGCTATAGGTAGCATACAGAAGAAACTGGATATCCAAAGGTGTAATAGGCAGAAAGAGAGCAAGAAAAGGCAAAAATATGAGGAAAAATAAAATTTATAGAAATACATAATAGTAATTATGAATTTGAATATGAATGAGATGAATTCACCCATAAAATGAGAATGGTTAGAATAATGCATCCCAAACCCAAATCCAACAATATGCTGTTCATAAGAACACATTTAAAAATGAGAGACATATATAGAGTAAAAATTAAGATCTGGAACAAAATATGCTGTATCTCAGCTGATATTTAAAAAAGGGTAGTAAACATAATCTCTGACAAAGTTAACATTATAAGAAATATAACTGAAAGAGAAAAGTAAAAGCTATATAATGTTAAAAGTTAACAGATAATCAAGCATTATCAATATTAAAACTTATACACCAAATAAAATGGCATCCATTTTTTTATTTTAAAGTATTTTTCCACATTTACATGATTCATTTCCTTTCCCTTCTGTCTTCTGTATCCCCTCCTAGAGTTGACAAGCAATCCCACTTGGTTGTACAAATGTTATCACGTGATACCTATTTCAATATTATTCAATATTGCTATAGAACAATCTTTTAAAGCCTAAACCCCTAATCACATACCCATATATACATGTGAAGAGTGATATTAGATGTTTTTCCTTTGCATTTCTAGCCCCATAGTTCTCTCTCTTAATGTCTAGAGCATTCTTTATGATAAGTCCTTCAGGAATGTCCTGGATTGTTGCTTGCTACTAGTAGCAAAGTCCATTACATTGGATAGTCCCACAAAATTTCACTTTCTGTGTATAATGTTCTCCAGGTTCTGGCATCCAAAATTTTAAAGGAAAAGTATAAATGATATGAAACATCTATTAAAACCATCAGCAAGTATTTTTTGTAATGGAGATAAGCAGAACACTTCCCAGTAAGATAAGGAGTGAAACAAGTATTCCTGTTAGTTTTCAATATTATTTTGCATAATATTTGAAATGCTAAAAATAGCAATGAACAAAGAATGGGTAAAGAAATAATAAAACTATATCTTTTTAAAGATGTTAAGACATTATATAAGTAAGAATCCTGGAGATTCAACTAAAAAGTTAGTTGAAACTATCATTTTTTAGTAAAGTATCTGGATATAAAATAAACCCAAATAAATCATCAACATTTGTGTATATTACTATAAAATTTTTCAAGAAGAGATACTCCATTTAAAATAACCACAAATAGAATAAATAATCTGGGAGCAAACCCTCCAAAACAAACCTAGGAACTGGATAAACATAATTATAAGACACTTTTTTACACAAATAAAATCAAATCTAAATAATTTGGGAAATATTAATTATTTGTGAATGGGTAAAATCAATATGATTTTATTTTTAAATCTTACCTAAACTAATATACTTATTTAATGCCATCCCAATCAAATAACCAAAATGTTTTCTTATTGAGCTAGGAAAAAACTAATTTAGGAGAACAAAAAATCAAGAATATCAAAAGAATCAATAAAAATGTAAAGGAAGGTTTAGCAGTATTAGATTTTAAACTGTATTATAAAGCAGTCATTATGAAAATATCTGGTACTAGCTAAGAAATTGAAAGGTAGGTCAGTAGAATAGAACATATATGCAACAGTCAGTGACAAAATTTTATATTAACTTTATTTTTGACAAAAATATAGATCCAGATTATTGATCTGAATGATCACTATTTAAAATTTGCTAAGGACAACTGAAGAGCAATTTGGCAGAAACTACCTTTAGACCTCTTTCTTATACCATTCAGTAAGATAAGAAAAAAATGGATATAAGATTTAGATATAAAAGGAGATATATGTAAATTAGATGAGGGAACATATTACCTATCAGATTATGAATAGAAAGTGAATTTATGAATAAACAAGATTTGGAGAGCTTTGTGAGATATAAAATATATAATTTGGAATATATTAAACTGAAAATATTTTGTACAAATAAACCAAATGTTCCTAAGATTAGAAAGTAAGCAGAGACTGTGGTTAAACATTTTTCATTAGCAGTCTCTCAGAAAGAAGTTTTCTATCTAAATGTGTAGAGAGAACTTTGCCAAATTTATGGGAGTAAGAGCCATCCGCAAATTGATAAATGGGCAAAACATACAAAAACTTTTTGGATGACAAAATCAAAGACCTGTGTAAGTATATGAGGGGAAAAATGCTCTAAATCACTACTAATTAGGGAAATGCAAACCAAAACAAATCCTTTTTTTTTTTTAGCCCTTACCTTTTGCCTTGTGGTTCTAAGGCAGAAGAGTGGTAAAGGCTAGGCAATGGGGATTGATTGACTTGCCAGGGTCACACAGCAAGGAAGTGTCTGAGGCCAAATTTGAACATAGGGCCTCCTGTTTCAAGGCCTGGCTCTCAATCCACTGAACCAACTAACTGCCCCCAAACCAAAACAATTCTGAGGAATTATTTCACACCCATCAGATTAGTTAAAATGACAAAAAGACAAAATGACATATGTTAGAGCAGATTTGAAAAAATGGGTACACTGATACACTGTTGGTGGATCTGTAAACCAAGCCAAACATTTTTGAGAGCAACTTGGAATTCTGCACAAAAGCTATAAAACTGCATATCTCTACAAGTAGCAATTTCATTGTTGGGTCTGTTTCCCAAGGAGACAAAGAGAAAAGGAAAAGAACTCATATGTTCTAAAATATTTATAATAGCTCTTTGTGATGTCAAAGGCCAGAAATTGAGGGGATACCCATTGATTGGAAAATAGCTAAATACATTATTTTATATGACTGTGATAGAATCCCCCTTTGCCATAAGAAAAGATGAGCATATTAAAACAAACAATAACTTGGAATGAACTAGATAATGAAGAGTAAAATGAGTACAACCAAAAGATAGTTACATACAATTACAGATTTAGTGTTTGAAGAATAACTTGTGAATGTTCACTTCCAGAGGAAGAACTGAGAAATGGAAACAAAGAAGACACAATCTAAATTTTTATATCTTTTTGCCTGCCTTCTGTTATATGTGAAGGGGGAGGAGGGCCTGAGATACCTGGATATAATTTCTATTAATAAAAAATAAATAAATAAGAAAATCAGTTTTAATCATCTTAGAATATGGTTGTGACTTATTCAACCTATCAAATGAGCAGATATAAAAAAACAAGTTAATATATTCTAATTGTTTACAAAAATGCAGAAATATATAGGGACCATTTTTAATGTTTATTAATGCATTTAAACCTTTTTTGTCAAAATGTAACTAAGTAGCCAGAAAAAAAAATTATGAAGTGCAAAAGACTTAACAAAAGAATATCATTAGACTAATAATTTCATCAAACTCCACACATCAGGCTCCTGGAAACATCAGATGATATCTCAGACAAAGAAAAGGGGATTGGGCAAAACTCCAGAACATGTCCCATCTTCCCACTGAAACTTGGGCCAAAAGCAAAGAGGACAAAGAAAAGAACAGCTAGTTAAAGGAAGGCAGTGTGTTGACAGAAAATATCAGCAAAGCAAAAAATGATATTTGCACAAAAATGGTATGAGTTTATTGTATAACAAGACCTAGGGAAATATATCTCTTTGATGAAAATAACATATATTCCGGAAGTTTATATATATATATATATATATATATATATATATGAAATCACATATATATGAGAAAGCATGTAACTATCCATGCTTCTCTCTTTCTATGAATGTGAATGTATAATAGATCCAGAGGACAGCTCCCAGTACATTTAAGTAATCATCTACAGAGATTTTATAGACAAGAAAAATAACTTTGGGGGGGATTGTGTATGGGGGAGCTATAATGTTCACCATTTATGGAATTATGTAAATTCAATACAATGTTGAAATCCAGATTTAAAGCACTAAATCAATTAGAATGCATATATTAAAATTTTAATATGTCATTGGTACTATCCTACTATGTTGGGATCTGGATTAAAGAACATTTTTAGTTAATTGGTACCTGATTAGTTATTACAGTATAATTTTCTTCATTTTAGTAGTTTTTCACAATCTCTTTAAATTCAAGGTTTATGTGTTTTAACCTTGCTTATACCAGGGTATTGTTGATTTATCATGAGTGATGTATGAAGTACACAGCACCAGATTGAGAGATAAACCCATCAAACTAAAGTTACTTAGAGTTAGATACAGTATATGAAAAATTCTGGGAGAATCAATTCCTTAAGATTCATATTAAATCTGTTTGCATACTGGAACAGAGTAGCAGGAGAGTGCTTAGGCACAGGTATATGCAAAATGCAGTTATTTTGATGAAAAACTGATCAGATTTGGTCAGATCTTCCCATCCATCAAAACAGGCAGAATTTTCTGGAAGCAGCATTACGAAAAATCAAGATATTGAAAAGGTGGGGGGAGAATAAAAAGAACTATTCAGAATTATTGTTTAAAATAAACAATTGAATCATATTTTTCCATACTTGTTTTGGCACTCATTAGAATCTGAAGTTCAATAAAATCTACAAAAAATTAAACTCAAAGTAGGTGTCTAATACATAATTGCTGAATTTAAGTGAAATAAATATAACTACCCAAAATTTTATGGGCAGGAGGACATGAAAAGTGAGCTTTACACTAATTTTCATTGACTACATGACATTTCTGCTCTGTGGTCAGACTGAGCAAGAAAAAAAACAAATTAATTTTTAAAAAAAACAAAGTGTATAGAGAATTGAACTTTGGTTCACTAGTCTCAAAGGTTTATTAGCTAGGTGATTCTATTCTGTCCATCAGTTATATCATCTGTCAGACTTAATGGCCTTTATAATTATGTTCTAAATCCATATTCCATAATATTTAAAATTCTTTTCCATGAAATCATTCTAAAAACAACAAAGCATATGGTGACCTCACTGTATAAATAGTGAATAACCTTAAGAAAGTGCTGTTATTACTATTTTTGAAAACATACTTCTTAAATGATTCACTGAAAAAGCAATAGCTGAACACACTATAATGTGCTCCAGCTCAATGTTTACTCTCTCTACCTCAAATAATTTTTTTTAGGATTTTTGTCTTTTTGAGTAGAGGGCTGTAGATAGAGTTGGAAGAATGAGAAGAGATGAAGGCAGGAAAAGTAAAATGATGCTCTTTCAAAAAATTATATCAGGGGGGCAGCTGAGTAGCTCAGTGGATTGAGAGCCAGGCCTAGAGATGGGAGGTCCTAGGTTCAAATCTGACCTCAGACACTTCCCAGCTGTGTGACCCTGGGCAAGTCATTTAAACCCCATTGCCTAGCCCTTACCAGTCTTCTGCCTTGGAACCAATACACAATATTGATTCCAAGACAGAAGATAAGCTTTTAAAAAAATGTATCACCCCACACTTCTCCTTGAAATAAAAGCATGTTTTTAACATGAGTATCTTTCTGATGATTCTGTATGCTATAAATCATATCGAAATAACACAAACTCCAAAAATTAAAAGTATAATTTGTTCAAAGGAAAACGAAAGGGTATATGGAGGCATGATGTAGCAGTCCAGCCCATAGGTATTATGGAGAGACAAGGATTGTGAATGGGCACATGGCCATTCTGCGCATGGCAATAAACTCTGTTCCCAGCTTGGCTGGAGTTAGGGCACAAAACCTTGCTTCCCTTTGTCTCACTCACCTGAGGTTAAAAACTCCACCTTCAACTTGTCATAATTTGCAATTATCCAATGGCAATACACTATGTAACTCATCTATATGTATTGAGGCATTATGTAACTTATCAATATGTATTGAGTTCATTTGCGTATCAAAAAGAATAAATTGGGAAGCCTTGGCCAACTCCTCTCTCCTTGGACGATCTCACAGGTTTGCTCAACACTCTTTCCACCTTTCTCTCTCTTCTCTCTTTCTCTTCCTGAGGCCTGGCCTTCGGCCAGGTGTCTCTCTTTCTTTTCCAATGCTAATACCTAGCATTCTCTAATTCTCTCTATTAGTCTCTATTCATTCTCCCAGCTGAACTATATCATCCTCTGACCAGTGCAGTGTTAAATTGGGGTCTCTGGATGGAATATAGCCTTTCAGTGACATCCATTGATCAGAGCATGGCTGCAGCTCCAAAATATTAATAATAACTGATTACTGACTCATTATTGACATCTCAAAGGTTGGCTCTTTCACGCCCTTCGTGGAATCCAAAACTTCTATCCCTTTTCTATTTTCCTACCATAAGGCTTCCCACTGGCCGGGAGGCTTTACATGAGTAGGTGGCAGCATATTCCCAATGAGGAATTTATTCAAGAGGAGCCACAGTGTATATCAGCAAAGAGACATACAACTAGGGAAAAAAAAAATAGGTCATTTATATGAAAATTATGTTGGACAACCAATGGAAAACACAAATGCTCTACTGTCTTATTCTGAAAAGGTCTTCTTGAAAAATGAACTAGACATTTAATAAGGAATATGTTATTTTAGATAACTCATTAGCTATTATGTGACCCTGGATGAGTCACTTTAAATTTCTCTTAGTCTCAGTTTGTTAATCAGAAAAATGTAGGTAATATCATCTGCCTCAGCAGATGATTTTGAGGATAAAATAAAATAATATGTGAATTGCTGTGTAGATATTAAAGCACTATTTAGCTTGTGTTAGCTATTATTATCCACACACATATGTATTATTGTGAGTGAAAATGAAATGACTAAGGAAATAAAAGTTCAATCTTCTGAGCTTATCAGCTTATTAAGCAATGTTTGGCAATTACCTAACAAATTGGGACTCGACCTCTTCCTCATCTTTGGTCAGAGTACAAGTGGAAATAAGACCATTATACATTGCAAATGATTAATCAAATAACTCCCATTAATTAAAAGGAAGCAATAATATCAGTCATCTGATTTCTAATTGGAGAAAAAATGAGGGACTTTTCAAGTTAAGAATGGGATTGGGAACAGGAACAGTTTTCTGAATTCAGAAAGGAAGTGGCACCCTCCACCCAGTTGTCTGCAAACAATCAAAAGAACATGGAAATAATAACTGATTATTCAGTATGGGGTCAGTTTTCAGATAGGAAATGTGGTTTTCTAGAGATATATGATCATGAGAAAATTCCCTGTATTTGTTGCATGTTCTGAGAGAATACATGATCAAACATACCCTAGAGTTCTTTACTTAAGGATCTTTTAAAAGCAGTTTTCGGTGCTCCAGTTTCCAAGTCAAATAGGGATTGGTTCAAACAATACAATAAGGTTTTCTCCCAATTCTCACAATCTAATAAACTTTTCTCACAATACAGAATTTGCACTAAGTTTATAATTGGATAGAAGGGGAGTAGAGTTAGCTCCAAAAATGGAACTGAAAGATAGAGTCAGTTAGGTTCATTTAATTTCCACAATTAACTACTTGTTTAATCTCCTCATTTTTCTTAGTATATACGCATCTCTCTCTTCCTCTTGCTCCCTCCCTCCCTCTCTCTATCTACTCTCCCTCCTCTCTCTCTCTTTCCTTATGTTCACCTTGTGTATTCCAAGATGACCTGATAAAATGGGCAATTAAATTATATTTCTTGTTGTCTTTGGATATACAATGAAAACAGATTATTAATTCCTCTCTTTTAAAGACAAGTGAGTCATCTTTCCACTTACCTCCTACATCTTCTTCTGGTTCAATTTATCCTGAGAACAATAAGATTGATGTGCTTCTGGCATTTTAGTGAGTTCAGTGGTCATTGGTCAAAGTGGTAATATTTAGAGTACTTTGCAGTTAAACTAATGCCTATTCTAAAAACCCATGATTTGTAGAATCTTCAGACCCCTTGTCAACAATGCTGCCTTGAAAGGAGACCACACTGATTTGAGGCTTTTTTAAAAATTTGGTTGTTGTATGTTTGATTGGATGCTGTGGCTAAGTGATAATAATATGAGTCTATTAGTGATGAAACTACAGCTTTAATTAAATTTGCCTTCAGGCAGCAGATCCAGTGTCTCCCCAGAATTCTGATCCATACTTTTCAACAGGAAAAAAAAAGTGTTTATACTATACATAGCATACCCCCAGAAAACTAAGACTCACCTAAATGCCACAGGCAGAACTCTATTTTGGAATGCTATTTTGAAAAGTATAAGTCAATCTGGTTAGCTGGATGTAAGAATTATACTTGATCTTGGCATGCATGTACGAAATGCCTCCTTTGAAAATGTGAGTTGAGTAACAACAATGAATAAAAATAAATAGAAATTTGGAAAGATACTGCATTACTTCATACTCCCCCAAACTGATAGATATTGGTTTTTTTTCCAATTTCATTGGTGTCAAACATTTTGTTTTGTGTTTTAAAATACCCATTTAAATAAAGAAACTTTCTCATTCACAAATCTACTATTGAATTCCTTCAGGTATGGCTTGAGTCCCTATGACATCTGAGACTCCTGAACCAAATATTCTATAAGATATCCTGAACAGTTAATTTGAATATTATTTAAGATTACATGTGTCTTTTTCATATTGTAAAAATAAATTTTGCAAGTTGTAAAAATAAAATATTTAGATGGAAAAAGTGTTCCAATATAGCAGGGGTGCCCAAACTATAGCCCATAGGCCACATGCAGCCTCCTGAAGCCATGTATCTGTCCCCCACTGCACTTCCAGAAGGAGCACCTTTTTCATTGGTGGTCACCGAGAAGAGCACTGTATGTGGCAGCTCTGCAAAGCACAGTATCGCTCACTTACAATACTACTTCCAGTGACATAGTCCTTTGCATGGCACCTTAGAATGAGGTGCAGATCAAAGGATTATGTGGCTGCACAATGGAAGATGTCAGCATGGTGAGCGGTGATCTGGGGGAGGGTATTCCACACTGTACATACTGCTGCCTGTTTAGGATTAGGATTAGGTTTTTATAGTCTGGACCTCCAAACGTCTGAGGGACAGTGAATTGGCCCCCTGTGTAAAAAGTTTGGGGACCCCTGCAATACAGGTTCAAAATGTTCAAATAGTTTTGATAGATTTAATCAAAAGTATCCTCAGTGATAAAGTGAAGCTCAAATGTGAACTTCCCTTCAGGGCCAGGTGTAAGGACTCTAAAGAGACAATTATTATAAAAATAAAATGTTTATTAAAATATATAAGGATAAATAAAGGATTTCTAAGGGATTTTGAATCCACACAAATAAACTCCCAGGTTCCTCAAGGAACCACTTCTCCTGTGTTTCACAGGCTACACTAATCCTCCTTGATCTGACTACCCAAATTTATACTATCTAAATAAAAAATACCACTATTATCCTTATAAATCTTAACTTCACCTTCAAATTATAAAATAACAAAGGCTAGCTGGTTGAGTTTCAACAAGAATCAAGAACCAAACACCAAGTTCTTTAACAGTCGATAAAACCACAGTAGACCTTTAATAGTGTCTCCCGAGTTGGGAAAGGAAAACACTGAGCTCCTTCAGATCTTTCCCTCAGACAGAGAGAGATGCAAAGATGTTACCTCCTCCAGACCTAAGAGAGGGTCTCTGACAGTGTGTCTCTGACAAATCCCAGAGAGAGTAATTGACATAGGAAAATGGTTATAATTGTCATATCTGAAATTAACATGCTCTCTCAGCTCTGCTTCAAACTCCATTTCTTTTCTCAAGTCAGACACTTCTTTTCCCAAAAGTAATAAAACAATACTAATTTTCTAATATCATCTTTACAATATCCATATACTCAGTTTAACAGTCATACACTCCAACAGGATTAAAAATTAATCTGAATTGCCATATCTCTTCTGTGTACTTAGTATATTTTATTTTTTAAATTTCAATGTCTATCTTACTTATCTTAATAAATAATACATTCCTTAGACAAAAGGACCTTATCTTATTTTTACAGGCAGCACCACATGGTGGACAGAGACTTGCCCTCAGAGATGGTAGACTCTGAGTTCAACCTGTCCCAGACCCAAATTATATCTCTGACCCTGGGCAAGTCACAATTTCTGTTTGCCTCAGTTTTCTTCTGTATAAAATGGAAATAATAATAGCTTCTATTTCACATGGTTATGCTGAGGATCAAATAGATTCACATGTATTATTACATATGGTGTATAATATTATATAATATATATTAACATATTTTGAAAATTTTTAAATGCCATTTGATAGTTATTAATAATAGTGTTATAATAGTAGTTAATACTAGAATACCTTGGAAATTTATTAGTTAAATTGCTTTGAATTTTTATTAAGGAAAGTTAAGTCCACAAGTGAAAGTGAGCTCCCTAAGATCACAGAGTAAAGAAAATAGAATTCAAAGTATGATTTCCTGATTTTATATAGAATAATTTTCCCTCATAACACTATTTTTATATCTGCATCACAGAGCTATAACATTTAAAAGAGTGGAGGCATAAACTGTTACAGATAAAAGAGTGGTTGCCTTAAACTGTGACCATGGAAATATGGTTTCAAGATATTGTCTTGAGTTAAATCAAATATAAAGTGGTCGCCAGGGAAAAATTCCCAAATATGAAATATACCCAAGTCAGCTGGGTTTTTATGGAGATTTCAATTAATACAAATAAGGAATTAATGAAAGAGAGAGAGTAAGAGGAAACAATGAGAAAAGGGCTAGGCCATCCCAGGCCAGCCTAGGCCAGCCTAGGCCCAAGCCCTAAGAGAGAAATCAGTCAGTCTTTAATCCATTCTCCCCAAGATTTGTCCCAAGCAAGATTCTAGTGTTCAGAGAGACCCACCAGTTCAGCTCCTGAGTTCCACTTCAGCTTCCAAGGCTGAATTCCTCTTCAGAGAGAGTTCCCTTCTCTCAGCTTCTGACCTCCTTTTAAAGAGAATTTTCTCCTATGTCACTTCCCTTAAGTTTTTACATCTACCAATCACAGTAGACATTTTCCAAAAGACAGACCATTATTAATTCACACCTGAGTAGACTAAAACCTCACACCTCTTTTGTTAAGGCTTATCCCTTACAAGTTTGCAAGTTGCCTAACCTTCATAGGTACTTAGCACCTTCCTAAAAGTAGACTTAGCTTAAGGCTTTTTCTCCACTATAAGTATGAGTTAAGTACTTTTTCATTGTTCAGTAAAGAGTTTACAACTTTATCTTCCCCTAAAGTATGCTTAAGTATGGGTGGAGTAGAGTTCTCACATGATCAAGTACCTTCATTTTTTGAAATGGGGAATGGTCTTAACCAAATCTTATGAAGTAGGGTCTGAGAATTTTTAAGATTCACAGAGCACAAAGCACATAGAATACACAAACTAAAGATTTAAGGAGCTAGGATCAAGACACCTGATATTAGTTTCCATTAGATACTCATGCAAATTGCATATTTAAAATTAATTGTTGTAAGAAAAATATTTATTTTGACATTACTTTGGTACCTTATTGTGTGGTATAGTCATCTTTCCAGCCAAATAGGTTTTGAATACTCTGCCAAAAAATTAAGGTTTTGTGTACTGGGATTGAGAATAATATTGTATATTTTGTTTAATGAATGATCAGGCTATATCTGGAGAAGTGTATATAAGTTATATTAGGGATGTTATAATAAGTTATAAGTTATATTAAGGATGATTTTTTTAGCCACAGAAGCCTACATATAATTTTTAATGTACAGAGACATTGAAATCTCTTTTGGCAGAGGAAGTGACAACATGGATGAAATCATACATGTTTGAAATAATTAGTTATTTTAGTTACTTAAAACTTATTAAATGATTTAAAGTAAGAGGGAGAGAGCTCTCAGTCCTCAGATCAAAAAAAAATAAGCTGAGGATAACATCAAACAGAGAATAAAATTTAATAGGGTACCCCAATTTCCAAGGAAACAGAGCCTACCTATAATTATATAGGAAAAATTATCAAACAATAAAAAAGCACTTAACTCTAAAGAATTTTTATGCAAAGAGCAAGATACAGACACAGAAAGGTACAGTGAAAGCAAAGTTAATACATGCAAAGTACAAAAGAAAAATATGGATATGACACAAATTCTAGAAGAGCTCAAAAAAGACTTCAAAATCTAATTGAGAGAGGTAAAGGAAAAATTAAATAGGTGAACCAAAAACTGGTAGAGGAAAACCAAGCCTTAAAAATCAGAATTGACCATCTGGAAACTAATGATTTCATGAGAAACCAAGAAACAATAAATCAGAATCAAAGGAATGAAAAAAAAAACAGAGGAAAATATGAAATATCTTATTGAAAAAACAACTGACCTAAAAATAGTTCTAGGAGAAAGAATTTGAGAATTATTTTACTAACTTAAAGCCATGATCAAGAAAATAACTTGGGCATCATATTACAAGAAATTATCAAAGATAACTGCCCAGAGACGCTGGAACAAGAAAATAAAATTGAAATTGAAAGAATTCACAGATCACTTCCAGAAAGAAATTCTCAATTGACAACTTCCAGGAATGTAATAGTTAAATTCAAGAGCCACCATGTCAAGGAAGAAATACTTCAAGAAGTAAGAAAGAAACCATTCAAATACCATGGAGCTACAACCAGGGTCACAGAGGACCTGCAGCTTCTACATGAAAGGATTGGAAGATATGTAATATGATATTCAGGGAGGCAACATATTTGAGTTTACAACCCAGAGTCACCTCTCCAGCAAAACTGAGTATGTTCTTTCAGGGAAAAATGGGCATTCAATAAGACAGATGATTTCCAAGCATTCCTGAGGACTAAGACAGACCTAAACACAAAATCTAAACTCTAAACACGAGACACAAGAGAAACCCAAAAAGCAATGAGTAACTGAAGGATATCTATGTGAACTGGAAAGACTTCTAGGAATTGATACCAGAGCAAAAGAATCAGAACCAGGAGAACATTGTACAAAGAGACTGACACACTGTGGCACAATCAAATGTAATAGATTTTTCTACTAGCATCAAAGGATGATACAGAATAATTCTGAAGGCCTTATAAGAAAGAACACTATCTACATTCAGAGAAAGAACTATGGGAGTAGAAACTCAGAAGAAAAACTTATGATTGATCATGTGGTTTAATGGAGATATAATTGGGGTTTTGATGTTAAAATATCATATGTAATGAATAATATGTTAATAGGCATTGAACAGTGATATATGTATAACCCAGTGGAATTGCTTGTCATCTCTTGTAGGTGATGGGGGTATCTTGAATCATGTACCCATGGCAAAAAATTTAAATAAATAAACAAACAAGTAAATAAATAAAAAGAAGAGGGAAATAGAATGCAACAACATTGGCATTATTCTTCTTACTGTTTTTCAAACGAGTCTGTTGTGATTTTATAAACAGTTTCTATACATTTTTAGGAATCATTGAAGAAAAGTCTTATATTTTGGAGTTCAGATCAATATAAAAATTAATATTTCATAGCTTCAACTGTTCTCTTAAAAATCAAACAAAAGTTCTAGGATAGCTGCAGAATGAATATATAATTTCATAATTCTACTCACTTCTATGTACCTAAATAATGTCTCACCATTATCACTGCTGCTTTTGAAGTTACATCTCTTATTCCTTAGAAGAAATGAATGACTTATGAGAAGGAATGTACATGTCGATATAACTCCATAACATTACTGAATCTACCCTGAAAATAGAAAAAGTATGATTGTATTTTTATTGATGCTTCCAAGTATACAACTTTGTTTCTAGCCTTTATAAAATACACAATTGATTCTGGTAGTGAACTTTACTTTTTAATGAACTTTGAATAATTAAGGATAAAATCATAATTCCTAAAAATAATTTCTGAACATTTCCTTTCAAATGTGGTGTGCATTCAGATGATGAAAATAATTTTAGTCATTTTAAATTATATAACAATGTTATAATTCTTGATTTTCATTATTTGATTAGGCAATGTACCAAGCCTTTTCCAATGAAAGTTCTTTAAATATATATGTGTGTTGTGTGTGTGTGTGTGTGTGTGTGTGAATATTGATTTAGAATTCAGCACAATTCAAAAGGTCATTTATTTTATAGATGAGGAAATTAAGTCCCAGAAAGGTTAAGTGATTTTGTCTAAGGTCATTTAGCTTTTAAATGCTGGAGCAGTAAATTTAACTCCAAGTCCATTCCTTTATCTATAATACAATTTAATTCATATTCTTTTTTTAAAATTATACACTTAAACTAAGGAATTTGTAATTGGATTGTAACCTAAATCGTTTCAGTGATTATTATTCCTAAATTTAAATATATCTATATCACATGCATTAGCAAACATTTTGCAACATATATATGTGGATATATAGACACACATATATGTATATATGCATATATTTAGAACTATTTCTTACTCTTCCTTTGAGATCCACCTCAAACACAACATTATATATGAAGTCTTGCCTAAATGTCCCAAAACACCTGGGGATTTCCCTTCCTAGCTACTTTGCATTGGCTTACACTTACATTGTATGTATTTTGTATTTATTACAGACATATTTGGTTTGTATTTTGTATACTTGTAGATACAGACACATGAATATAGCTCTATGTACATATACATATATATAACATGCAAATGTATATGTCTTCCCTGAAAAAACATAAGCCCTTTGAGTAAGATTATTTCATTATTTTTATTTATATCTTCAATGTCTAGCATTGTGTGTGGCCCATTAATACTTAATAAATTGGGCTTACTTAAGGAAATGGGGATATTTACCTTGAGAAATGGAAGATTTTGGTGAGAGTTCAGCATATCAACATCAAATAAATTTTTTTCAACTTGACCACAGAGGACAGAATTGTGAGAAAGAAAGAAAAAAAAAATAGGGTTTTATATAGGGGAAAATTGCCTAACAATTGAAGGAATTCAAAAGTGTATTGTGCTTTATCAGAAAGTAGTGGATCCTTCATTAGATATCCAATCAAGAGTTAGACTATTTTTAAAGTGGGTCTTCTTAATCCTCTAAAGATTGTAGTAAACAACCCTTAGTATTCCTTTCACTTCTAAGAATTATATTTTTGATATCTCTGTGAGTTCCTTCAAGATGATTAGGTTCCTTAGGATTGACTAAAAATTGTCTGGCAGTTTGTCCCTTGCAAACATCCATTTCGATTTTTTTTTCTATTTTGCCACCACAAATTTGGATCATCCCTACTTTTCTCCTAACTAGGTTATCCTAGTATTCTATAATTGTTAGCTATTGGAGTTTTTGTATACAGTAAATGCTAAGTGTGAAGGAGATGAAAATCAAAGTAATGTAGTTCCTGCCATCTAAGAACTACATTTTATTAGGAGCATGCAACACATTAGGAAGATTTTGTTTTAGGGGAAAATGGCAAGACTTGATGGTCCTATCATCAATGACAGGGGAAATGATAAGGCCTACAGGTTTGGACGACCTTTTCCAAGTAGTTGGTAATTCAGGGGGGTCCATAAGAAACACTGCATCTCAAATGAAAAGGCCTGATGATTTAGAGGGTCTATTATCAGGTTAGATGACAAAGTCGAGTGGTTTAGAGGTGACAGAGATTAGACAGATGGCAAAAGTCCAGGAGAAACAACATTTAAAAAATAAATCAGAATATTATTTATTATTTAATCATGACTAGAGTCAAAGGACTGATATAACTGTTTATGCAATAGTGAAAAAAGTGACCCATCTGGTTTTGTTTCACATTTTTTTTTCCAATTAAATAGTTGCATTGGGTTTAAGTAATCCCTGAGTGCTTGCCTTTTTGAGTTCCAAATGTCTATAGCACTGAATACAATGTTGTTATTTTAAAACTTACAGACATTATTTGAAACATGATATGACTCAGGAGCACACTCTGCTTTTCAAAATCTTACTGACATACCAACTTCTTAAGGAGAAACAAGTCTACCTCTTCGAAAATAAGTTGTGGGAGACACTGAGAGAGTTATTTTTAAAGGGCTGAGCAAAATATTTGAAAAGATAGAATTTTGTTCACACTGCCTCATTAGTGGAAGAATAGAGAACAATGTGTAAGACATGTCACATTTTACAAGGACCCATTTGACAGCTAAACCTGTTCTATGCCACAGTACTACTACCAGTGAAAAAATATTGTTTTTCTCTTGCTTGTTCTTGTTCCCAAATGAGTTTTATTATGTTACATTATGCTGAAACCAACTATCTTTTCCAAAGACTAATCTTAAAATGTAAATGGTATCACATTGTTTTATAATAGGATTTCATGATTTGAGTTTCATTTCAAAAATAAAAAAAATTACTTTTACTCATAAAGCATATGTTAGTCCAATGAGAAAGGCATCTTTTTGTTTTTCTATTTTGCAATTTACTTCCATGGAGCAAGAATAGAAATAAAATTGAAGTTGTAAAAATTATTGCATGCTATTATTCTTATAGTTTGCATGATACATTGTAATTTTTTTTTATTTTTTTAATATTTGAGACTAATGCCCTTATTACACATAAATTATCTTGTTTCCTTAATATGGTCACATTTTTTGCAAGGAACAAATTTTGCTTCACTATTACTCTTTGTTGTGTTCATATAATTCCTTATTATATTCTGGGCTTTTTACATTACCATTCTTTGAAATTAATTAACTGCAATTTCTTACATTTAAAAATTCTCATCTCTTACAAAAATATGTTCTTCCATCTCTACTTCTTTGTTACTCCAGCTATTCTTGTTCTTTTCCTTCCTTCATCACATCCTTTAGTCCTTTGATTTCTCTTTATTCTGGCAGTATTTCAATACCCTTTTGGCCTCGCTTCCCTCTTTACGAAGTCTTAACACAATGATTCTCTATTTGATACAGGCAACGGCTTACCTAGTTGGAAGTGATTTCAGAGACCTTGTCATCTTCCCCCTATATGCAAAGAAAGTCCCACTACAATGATAATGGCCATTTAACCCCCATTAAAAAACTCTATGGAAAGGAACGTATTGATTCTGAATCTATCCATTCAACATTGAGACAGAACTAACTGCAAACCTTTTTCTTACTTAGGCCAAAAATTGTCTCTACATGCTAACCATTGCTTCTAGATTTTTGGCAAAGTAGAATAATTGTATGTATAAGTGTATGTGTGTTTGTGTTTTAACATGATGGTCTATTAATATATGGAAAGGGTTTTCTTGTTTCCTTTTATGTTTCAAGATAGTTTTACCATTTCCTTGAATACATTTTCATTTGACATTAGTACCTTACCATAACAGTTACCCTTTTCTGAATGTGACCCAGCTTGGCAATATCCTGCTGGAAATATTATTTCCCTGAACTGAATATGTGTTCTAGATATAATCTGACTGTAAAAGGTACATTTGTTTTTGTCAGAAATGTTGTACTCCAAGACCCAAGGCTTTCAGGGGTTTTCCACATCACACAATCAAGTCAAATAATTTTATTTTCAGTTCATTTTTTTTAGATTAGATTTTCTTTTGTAATCTTAGCTAAAAGTTCAGGAGCTACTTCTAGCTTGGGTCACCCTCTGGTCAGTATGTGTTTTTATTTCTTTTCCCATTTCTTTTAGTATTAACCTCTTTGTTTTTAGCTCTGGTTGTGTATATATATATATATATATATATATATACATATATAAGTATATGTATTTATGCATGCATATATCTATATACCTATTTATATCTTGTCCTTTTATACTATACATTTTGTCACTATTCCCTGTAAGTGTAATTCTTCTAGGTGATAAAAACCGTTTTTAAGAGTTACCAGTAACCTCTTTTCTTATAGGGATAGAAATTATTTTAACTTATTGAGTCTCTTGAAAATTTTTTTGTTGTTGTTCTTTTGTTTTGTTTTTCTTTTTTTTCCTATTTTTAAATTACCTTTTGATGATTCTCTTGAGTTCTGTACTTGGACATCAATTTTCTGATCAGGTCTGGTCTTTTCTTTGCATCTTCTTGGAATTCTTCTATTTTGTTGAATGACCATACTTTCCCATGTAAGAATATAGTCAGTTTTGCTGGGTAGTTGATTCTTGGTTTTAGACCTAGTTCCCTTGCTTTCCAAAATATCATATTCCATGCCTTTTGGTCCTTCAGTGTGGATGCAGCCAAATCCTGCGTTTTCCTCACTGTGGTTCCATGGTATCTGAATGACTTCTTCTTGGCAGCTTGTATTATTTTTCCTTTAGTCTGATAGTTCTTGAATTTGGCTATAACATTCCTTGGTGTTGTCAGTTGGGGATTAAGTATAGGAGGTGATCTGTGGATTCTTTCCATCTCCACTTTTGCCTCTTGTTCTAGAATATCAGGGCAGTTGTTGAATAATTTCCCGTAATATTGTGTCTAGACTTTTTCTTTTGTCATGGTCTTCTGGTAGACCAATGATTCTTAAATTGTCTCTCCTCGAACGATTTTCTAAATCCTCTATTTTGTGAATGAGATGCTTCATATTTTCCCCAATTTTTTCATTCTTTTGGTTTTGTTTTATAGTGTCCTGCTGCCTTGTGAGGTCACTTAATTCTAGTGGTTGTATTCTGCTTCTTAAAGACTGGATTTCATTCCTGGCTTTTTGGTCATCCTTCTCTTTCTGGTCTGATTTTCTATGGAGGTCATCCTTCATCTCCTTTGCCTCATCTTTTATCTCCTTTGCCTCATCTTTCAACTCCTTTGCCTCATTTTCTAGCTGTTTGGTTTTGGCTTTCAAGACACTATTTTCTCATTTTAGTTCAAGTGCTTCTCTTTCCAGATGACTTATCTTAGTTTTTTATATTCTTTTCCCAATTGTCTTCAACCTCTCTTAATTGTGTTTTGAATTGCATGTTGAGTTCATCCACAGCCTGCATCCAATTCGCTGGGATTTCTGATTTATCATTTGCTTATCCATCCCCCTCTGTCCTGTTCGCTGTATAGAAGCTATCTATTGTAATTTCTTTCTTCTTTTTTTGTTGTTTGATCATATTAATCCCTTCTTTGATCCCCATAATTTGTCTGTGCTCTTGCTTCTCTCATATTTTTGTTTTGGGGGCTTCTGTCAGTCTCCCCTCTTGGAGCATTAACAGAAGATCTCTTGGTGTAGTCTGTGGAGGAGTGTTGTTGGGTGTTTGAGCTTCCCTGTCCTCTGGAGGCTTTTGATTGGATTAAAGTCCAGCAGTCAATGAGAGAGGGGTGTGGAGCCTGGGCTTCCCTGATTTTTGAAGACTTTTGATGGGATTATGTTCAGCTGGGTTGGGCAGGGTGTGCTCTGAGGCCAATACCTCCTGTACAGCTGGAGAAAATATGGAGGATCTACACAGCTCTGGCCAGGCTGCCAGCTCTATGATCCCTCTCTAGCTCCTTCCTTGCTGTCTGCGTTCAATGCTCTGAGCTTGGCACAGCTCTGCCCACAAGGTAAACCCTCCAGACCAGCACCTTTGCCCTCCCAGAAGTTCCTGCTGCCGCTGGAGTCTCAGCTCTCTCAGTGGGCAGGTGGAGGGGTCCTGGGGCCTTCCTTCTGCCTTCCCCTTAGACCTGAGTGTTCTCGGATTCTAGCTTTTGGGGGCACGTACCTTTTGTATTGAGTTCAGCAGGAGGGTTCCTTTGCTCTATCTTGTTGTTGGATTTGATTTTCAGTCCCCTAGGAGCGTTCAGTTTGTGATCAGTAAGGAAGGGCTTTCAGAGTTCTGAACTTCTGCTCCTTCTAGGCTGCCATTTTGACCCCATTTTAGTCTTTGTGGTTTTATCTGTTCTCTTTCTAATCTCAGCCTTCTCACTCCTTCTTAGGAGACCTGGTTTCTTCTCCATCCTGTCTTTTTTTTCCCAGGGGTATACAATATAGCTGCCAAACTTAATATAGACATTGATAGCTTAGTTCCATGACGGTTGGAACTTGTGAACTCAGAAGTTTCTGATGGCCTTGTTTATTTTTTAAAAATATTTTATCTTCCAAATTTCCTATAAAAACAGTTTTAGCATATGTATTCCTGAAATTATAAGATCCCCAAAATTTCCCTCTCTCCTCCCTGACATGTTATATATTTTGAGCTGCTTTATGCATGTGATCAAACAAAACCTATTTCCATATTGGTCATTTTGTGAAAGAATATACATATAACACCCAAATTCCAAAATAAAAACACACATAAATGAAATAATATGAAAAAATAGTAGGCTTCAATCTGTATTCAGCTTCCATCAATTTTTTTTTCCTTTGGAGGTCAGTAGCATTTATTGTAAAGAGTCCTTCAGAATTTTCTGGAATCAATGTGTTTCTGAGAATAGCAAAGCCTTTCACAGATGATCATCCTACAATATTGCTGTTTCGGTGTAATTTTTCTCCTGGATTTGTTTACTTCATTTTGTATCAGTTCATGTTTTTCTTTCCAAGTTTTTTTTCTGAAATCATCCTGCTCATCATTTCTTAAAGCATAATAGTATTCCATCAAAATCATATACCCCCATTTGTTCAGCCATTACCTAATTGATGGACATCCCTTCACTTTCCAATTCCTTGCCACCATGAAAAAAGCTGATATAAATATTTGTATGTATGTATATATATATATATATATACATATATATATATATATATGTATACAAAAAGGTCCTTTACCCTTTTTATCTCTTTGGTGCATGAACTTAGTTGTGGTATTACTGGATCAAAGGTTGTGCACAATTTTATAGCTTTGGGCATTAGTTCCTAATTCTTATTCAAAATGGTTGGATAAGTTCACAACTCCACAGAAAAGGCACTAAGAATCCCAATTTTGCTACATTCCTCTCCCAACACTATTTAACTTTCCTTTGTTAAAAGTTAAAATTATGTATACATACATACAAGACCTTTTTTTCTTGTATCAACTCCCCTAAATTAGGGAAGGCTATCAAAATGCCAGGGAGTCCACAAATGACAATCATAACTTTGAACGTGAATGGGATGAACTCACCCATAAAACGTAGACGAATAGCAGAATGGATTAGAATCCAAAACCCTACCATATGTTGTCTTCAAGAAACACACATGAGGCGGGTTGACACCCACAAGGTCAGAATTAAAGGATGGAGTAAGACCTTCTGGGCCTCAACTGATAGAAAGAAGGCAGGAGTGGTAATCATGATATCTGATAAAGCCAATGCAAAAATAGACCTGATCAAAAGGGATAGGGAAGGTAATTATATCTTGTTAAAAGGGACTCTAGACAACGAGGAAATATCATTAATCAACATGTATGCACCAAATAATATAGCACCCAAATTTCTAATGGAGAAACTAGGAGAATTGAAGGAAGAAATAGACAATAAAACCATACTAGTGGGAGACTTAAACCAACCATTATCAAATTTAGATAAATCAAATCAAAAAATAAATAAGAAAGAGGTAAAAGAAGTGAATGAAATCTTAGAAAAATTAGAATTAATAGACATATGGAGAAAAATAAATAGGGATAAAAAGGAATACACCTTCTTCTCAGCACCACATGGCACATTCACAAAAATTGACCATACATTAGGTCACAGAAATATAGCACACAAATGCAAAAAAGCAGAAATAATGAATGCAGCCTTCTCAGATCACAAGGCAATAAAAATAATGATTAGTAATGGTACATGGAAAACCAAATCTAAAACCAATTGGAAATTAAACAATATGATACTCCAAAACCGTTTAGTTAAAGAAGAAATCATAGAAACAATTAATAATTTCATCAAGGAAAATGACAATGGCGAAACATCCTTTCAAACCTTTTGGGATGCAGTCAAAGCGGTAATCAGAGGCAAATTCATATCCCTGAAAGCTCATATTAACAAACAAGGGAGAGCAGAGATCAATCAATTGGAAATGCAATTGAAAAAACTGGAAAGCGATCAAATTAAAAACCCCCAGCAGAAAACCAAATTAGAAATCCTAAAAATTAAGGGAGAAATTAATAAAATCGAAAGTGATAGAACTATTGATTTAATAAATAAGACAAGAAGCTGGTACTTTGAAAAAACAAACAAAATAGACAAAGTACTGGTCAATCTAATTAAAAAAAGGAAGGAAGAAAAGCAAATTCACAGCATTAAAGATGAAAAGGGGGACAGCACCTCCAATGAGGAGGAAATTAAGGCAATCATTAGAAATTACTTTGCCAAATTATATGGCAATAAATACACCAATTTAGAAGAAATGGATGAATATATACAAAAATACAAACTGCCTAGACTAACCGAAGAGGAAATAGAATTCTTAAATAATCCCATATCAGAAATTGAAATCCGTCAAGCCATCAAAGAACTTCCTAAGAAAAAATCCCCAGGGCCTGATGGATTCACCTGTGAATTCTATCAAACATTCAGAGAACAGTTAATCCCAATACTATACAAACTATTTGACATAATAAGCAAAGAGGGAGTCCTACCAAACTCCTTTTACGACACAAACATGGTACTGATTCCAAAACCAGGCAGGTCAAAAACAGAGAAAGAAAACGATAGGCCAATCTCCCTAATGAATATAGATGCAAAAATCTTAAATAGGATACTAGCAAAAAGACTCCAGCAAGTGATCAGAAGGATCATTCACCATGATCAAGTAGGATTCATACCAGGGATGCAGGGCTGGTTCAACATTAGGAAAACCATCCACATAATTGACCACATCAACAAACAAACTAGCAAGAACCACAAGATTATCTCAATAGATGCAGAAAAAGCCTTTGATAAAATACAACACCCATTCCTATTAAAAACACTAGAAAGCATAGGAATAGAAGGGTCATTCCTAAAAATAATAAACAGTATATATCTAAAACCAACAGGTAATATCATCTGCAATGGGGATAAACTAGATGCATTCCCAATAAGATCAGGAGTGAAACAAGGATGCCCATTATCACCTCTACTATTTGACATTGTTCTAGAAACACTAGCAGTAGCAATTAGAGAAGATAAAGGAATTGAAGGCATCAAATTAGGCAAGAAGGAGACCAAGTTCTCACTCTTCGCAGATGACATGATAGTCTACTTAAAGAATCCTAGAGATTCAACCAAAAAGCTAATTGAAATAATCAACAACTTTAGCAAAGTTGCAGGATACAAAATAAACCCACATAAATCATCAGCTTTTCTATATATCTCCAACACAGCTCAGCAGCAAGAACTAGAAAGAGAAATCCCATTCAAAATCACCTTAGACAAAATAAAATACCTAGGAATCTATCTCCCAAGACAAACACAGGAACTATATGAACACAACTACAAAACACTCGCCACACAACTAAAACTAGACTTGAACATATGGAAAAACATTAACTGCTCATGGATAGGACGAGCCAATATAATAAAAATGACCATCCTACCCAAACTTATTTATCTATTTAGTGCCATACCCATTGAACTACCAAAATACTTCTTCACTGATTTAGAAAAAAACATAACAAAGTTCATTTGGAAGAACAAAAGATCAAGGATATCCAGGGAAATAATGAAAAAAAAACACATACGATGGGGGCCTTGCAGTCCCTGACCTAAAACTATATTACAAAGCAGCAGTCATCAAAACAATTTGGTACTGGCTAAGAAACAGAAAGGAAGATCAGTGGAATAGACTGGGGGAAAGCGACCTCAGCAAGACAATATACGATAAACCCAAAGATCCCAGCTTTTGGGACAAAAATCCACTATTCGATAAAAACTGCTGGGAAAATTGGAAGACAGTGTGGGAGAGACTAGGAATAGATCTACACCTCACACCCTACACCAAGATAAATTCAAAATGGGTGAGTGACTTAAACATAAAGAGGGAAACCATAAGTAAATTGGGTAAACACAGAATAGTATACATGTCAGACCTTTGGGAGGGGAAAGGCTTTAAAACCAAGCAAGATATAGAAAGAATCACAAAATGTAAAATAAATAATTTTGACTACATCAAACTAAAAAGCTTTTGTACAAACAAAACCAATATAACTAAAATCAGAAGGAAAACAACAAATTGGGAAAAAATCTTCATAGAAACCTCTGACAAAGGTTTAATTACTCATATTTATAATGAGCTAAATCAATTGTACAAAAAATCAAGCCATTCTCCAATTGATAAATGGGCAAGGGAAATGGATAGGCAGTTCTCAGATAAAGAAATCAAAACTATTAACAAGCACATGAAGAAGTGTTCTACATCTCTTATAATCAGAGAGATGCAAATCAAAACAACTCTGAGGTATCACCTCACACCTAGCAGATTGGCTAACATGACAGCTATGGAAAGTAATGAATGCTGGAGGGGATGTGGCAAAGTAGGGACATTAATTCATTGCTGGTGGAGTTGTGAATTGATCCAACCATTCTGGAGGGCAATTTGGAACTATGCCCAAAGGGCGACAAAAGAATATCTACCCTTTGACCCAGACATAGCACTGCTGGGTCTGTACCCCAAAGAGATAATGGACACAAAGACTTGTACAAGAATATTCATAGCTGCGCTCTTTGTGGTGGCCCAAAACTGGAAAATGAGGGGATGCCCATCAATTGGGGAATGGCTGAACAAACTGTGGTATATGTTGGTGATGGAGTACTATTGTGCTAAAAGGAATAATAAAGTGGAGAAGTTCCATGGAGACTGGAACAACCTCCAGGAAGTGATGCAGAGCGAGAGGAGCAGAACCAGGAGAACATTGTACACAGAGACTAATACACTGTGGTATAATCGAACATAATGGACTTCTCCATTAGTGGCGGTGCAATGTCCCTGAACAACTTGCAGGGTTCCAGGAGAAAAAAACACCATTCATAAGCAAAGGATAAACTATGGGAGTGGAAACACCGAGAAAAAGCAACTGCCTGAATACAGAGGTTGAGGGGACATGACAGAGGATAGACTCTAAATGAACACTATAATGCAAATACTATCAACAAAGCAATGGGTTCAAATCAAGAAAACATCTAATGCCCAGTGGACTTATGCGTCGGCTATGGGGGTGGGGGGGAGGAAAAGAAAATGATCTATGTTTTTAACGAATAATGCTTGGAAATGATCAAATAAAATATATTAAAAAAAAGTTAAAATTATGTATACATACATACAAGCCCTTTTTTTCTTGTATCAACTCCCCTAAATTTTCATCTACCAATCATAGCAGACTCTGCACCAGGACTGCCCACTCAATATAGGAAATGGGTGTTCCCACCTTTTGTGGTTAGTTAACACCTTTTTGGTTAGTTAACAACTTTTTGTAGTTAAAATGGGTAGATCTACTTTAAGTCCTGAAGTAACACTTTTGGGGATTAAAATCTAAAAATAGATAGGGCATTACAAGGAAGAGCTAAGTTTCTTCACTGTTACAGTTAGAAGTATGGCTAGGTCACTTCCTTTCACATGTTTTTTTCTTTAATTCCCTTGATATCCTTGACCCTTTGTTTTTCAAGATGATTTTGTTATTATTTTTTCCAACACTATTAATTTATTTTGGGTAGTTTTATTAGTATGACATAGAATAAATAAATTAACTTAGGTTGAATTGTGATTTTTATTTTAATAGTTCAACCTATCCAGGAGCAATTAATATTTTTAATTGTTTGGATCTGATTTTAATTGTATGAAAAGTATTTACAATTGTGTTCTGTTAAGATTAACATTATCTAATGACTATCTTAATTCATATTTATTTATTAAATAATAAAAAAACAGACTGGAGAAAGAGGTCACCATCCACATGCTGGCAGTTCCCTTAGCAACCTCCTCCAAGAGCCAGGCCAAAAACAGAAAACCAGGAGCTGGGCCTACATACACCTTCTCATTCTGGATTCCCTGGAAAAATTCCCCCATTTACTCTCCATACTTAAATTTATTCTCTTCATGATGTCCCTTTCTAAAGCCCATCCAGTTGGAGAACTCTGAATTGACTCTGGGCACAAGTTAGATCATCTGGACCCCAGAGAGTTATGAGACCTTTAAAATGACTACAGTGTGCATGCCAATTCCTTTCTATGCCCTCTTTTTTAAAAAGAAATAAAGTTTGTTTTAGAATGTCAAAGAAAAGAATATAGGATAATGTTAAATTTCTATAGTTCATATAATTCCTCTGTTTGTCCTAGTTATTAGATTCATCGGTAGGGAAATAAAGTGAATGGGATCAATAATCTACAATTGAAGTGGTCTAAACCTAAACTTTTAACAAAAATAATATTTATTTTAAATCCAGGCAAAAACAGGAAAAGCACCATCAATCTGATCTCATTTAATAGGAAGAATCAGTATGTGGGCACAGTGATGCTACTTAATTCCTACTAAATGTAGTTGATATGGAAGTTCCAAGTTCTCAGATAATGAATCACCTTTGCTCCACAATTCTACTTGTGATGATTTAATCCTCAGACAAGAGCATATGAGGAGTGGGGATTTACCTAACTGGAATTGGCTTCAAACCCTCATCCTAATGGCAAAACCTAGCCTCTTCCTCCTTTTAATAAATTATACTGAGCCCATATAAGATTGACCTAAAGGAATTGGCTCCTCTAAGGAATGAAAAGTATGTTTTACCATTAGCTTAGAAAAAAAAAGCAACACATTATAAAACATTTGATGTGTGGTCCAAATCTTACATGTTTTCTTTGACCTAGGAAATTTACAGATTATTTTAAACCTCAGAAAGCCAGAGAAGATACCATTTGGTTAGCTGGGTCTCCTGTGACAACTATTCCTGAGAGCAGGTATATTTATAGGATTGCCCTTCCTTAGAATTTTTACTATTTTTATAGCTCAGATTTTGTTCCTCCTGGTGTCAGGTACTCTTGAACTGCTGTGACCTAAAGCAGTTCAAGCTTGGTGCTTTTCTGGTTATTGTCTCATTACTGTTTCTGACCTCTGCTTCTCACTGCAGGAAGTTGAGCATTCATGGAATAGGAGTGTAGACAAAGGCACAAAAAGTAAGGGGGGAATCACTCTCCCCCCTTCCTGTCTTGATTCCTATGTTGCTCCCTTTTGTAGCAGGATTTGAGCTATTTGCATCATATTTCCTGTGATCAAGAGATAGTTTTATGCCCCTTCAAACCTAATCAGCTTTCAAATCTTCTATTTTGAAGACTCTAGTTATGGATAGGGACAGGGGAAAGTAGAATGAAGCATTATATTTATTTCATTTACTTAAGAACTTTCTAGACCTCATCGTTTTATGGATGTGATTGTGGATTTGTCAAGATCATGATAACAGTATACAAACTTTAGTAAATGCTACCAAGTTGTTAAGTTTTCCAGTGAGTGTCCAGTGATGAATTGTGCATCTGCTGTTCAAAGACCATATTTCCTATACTAATAGACATTTGTTACCAGGTTAGTTAATGAGGGAAGAGTTTAGGAATTCTCAAAGACATTATATTATGAAATAGGAACAAACTAAGTCATTAGAGGATGTACCCACATTTATGTGACTACATATCTGAATTACTATGGTAATAAACTACATCATTCCATAATTGAAGATAGAAGTGATATATTAGACTATTGTATCTAAAACAGGTTCAAATTATTTATCATGTACCATTCATTACTTCTGAAGCCTTGTAGAATACACAAATTTCATATTTGTATCCATCCCCCCCATTACTGCCTTGTATTCATATTGTGTTTGTTATAGTGACTACTCTAGACCCCAATCCATAATGATTATGTGAGGCTATAGAATAATCACCAATGCCAATTTGTCTTGTCTGTGACTGATTCTTAAGGAAGTTCATAACCCTCTTAGTGAATGTACCTTGGACCACATTGTCATACTCACAACACTTATGAACTTTTTTCAGAATTGTTTATAATGTATATAAAAAAATAAAGTACATCATATCATAAATAAATATAGATATATGGAAATACAGTTATCAAAATTTGTATTTTCAAAGTTTTCTGATTCAAGATTAAGAAATTCTATCCTGAAGTGATCTGTATCTATTAAATTTATGATGATAGCATTGTTTCCTCTGGTTTGCTAGTCATTAAATTTTTCCATAGTGGTATAAATATATGATTTAAAGAATACTTTAACAGACTTTTTGTTTTATTTTTAATGTGTAGTAATAAATGTTTCAATATACCAAAATTTTGTGGTTTAGCCAAAGCAGTATTTAAGTGATAATTTACATCTCTAAATGTTTATATCAATAAAATGGAGAAAGAGCAGAACAATGAATTGCGTATACAACTATTAAAAAAAACTAGGAAAAGATGACATTTTAAATTCTCAATTAAGAATCATACTAGAAATCATGAAAATCAAGAGAGATTAATAAAATTAAAGATAAGCAAATCTTTAAACTAATTATTAATACAGTTGGTTTTGTAAAATAATTAATGTCATAGAATGATTAGTTTTTTAAAAGCAGAAAACCAAATCTCCACTTTGAAAAAATGAAAAGGGAAATATTACAATTAATAAAAAAGAAATTAAAGCAATAATTAGGAGTGATTTTCCCCAGTTATATGACAGTAAATCTAGTAATAGCAAAGAAATAAATGAATATTTAAAGGAATTTCCCTGATTAACAGAAAAAGAAAAATAATATTACATAGTTCCAACTCAGAAAAATAAGTCAAATAAGCCATCAAAGAACTCCCTAAGAAAAAATGCCCTAGGGCCACATGGATTTTCAAATGACTCCTAAGAAACATTTATTTATTATTTTTTTCCATTTGAATAAGTTTATTTAGTCAATTTAGAACATTATTCCTCTTACAATAATCACATTATTTCCCTCCCTCCCCTATACCCACTCTTCCCACAGCCAACTGCGCAATTTCATTGGGTATTACTTGGGTCCTTGATCAGAACATATTTCCATATTGTTGTTTACACTAGGATACTCATTCAGAGTCTACATCCCCAACCATATCCCTTCGACCCATGTATTCAAGCAGTTGTTTTTCTTGGTGTTTTTACTCCTGCAGTGTTTCCTCTGGATGTGGATAGTGGTTTTTCTCATAGGTTCCTCTGAGTTGTTCAGGGTCATTGCATTGCCACTAATGGAGAAGTCCATTACATTCAATTGTACCACAGTGAGTCAGTCTATGTGTACAATGTTTTCCTGGTTCTGCTCCTCGCACTCTGCATCAATTCTTAGAGGTTTTTCCAGTCCCCATGGAATTACTACACTTTATTATTCCTTTGAGCAAAATAGTATTCCATCACCAACATATACAAAATTTGTTCAGCTATTCTCCAATTGAAGGGCATCCCCTCATTTTCCATATTTTGCCACCACAAAGAGCACAGCTATGAATATTTTTTTACATTTTTTCCTTATTAATTCTTTGGGGTACAAACCTAGCAGTGCTATGGCTGGATGAAAGGACAGACAGTCTTTAAGCTCCCTTTGGGCATAGTTCCAAATTGCCCTCCAGAATGGTTGGATCAATTCACAACTCCACCAGTAATGAATTAATGTCCCAACTTTGCCACATCCCCTCTAGCATTCTTTACTTTGCTTTGCTGTCATGTCAGCCAATCTGCTAGGCGTGAGGTGATATTTCAGAGTTATTTTGATTTACATTTCTTTGATTATGTGACATTTAGAACACCTTTTCATGTGCTTATAAATAGTTTTAATTTCTTTAACTGAAAATTGCCTATTCATGTCCCTTGCCCATTTATCAATTGGAGAATGGCTAGGTCAAAATGGTAGCCTAGAAGGAGCAGAAGTTCAGACCTCTGTAAACCCTTCCTTACCAATCACAAACTGAATGCTCCTAGGGGAATGAAAATCAAATCCAAAAACAAGACAGAGCAAAGGAACCCTCCTGCTGAACTAAATTCAAAAGGTACGTGCCCCCAAAAGCTAGAATCTGAGAACACTCAGATCTAAGGGGAAGGCAAAAGGAAGGCCCCAAGACCCCTCCACCTGCCCATTGAGAGCTCTGAGACTCCAGAGGCAGCTGGAAATTCGGGGAGGGCAAAGGTGCTGATCTGGAGGGTTTACTTTATGGGCAGGACTGTGCCAAGCTCAGAGCTTTGAACACAGACAGCAAGGAAGGAGCTAGAGAGGGATCATAGAGCTGGCAGCCTGGCCAGAGCTGTGTAGATCCTCCATATTTTCTCCAGCTGTACAGGAGGTGTTGGCCTCAGAGCACACCCAGCCCAACCCAGCTGAACTTAATCCCATCAAAAGTCTTCAGAAATCAGGGAAGCCCAGGCTCCATACCCTTCCCTCTTACTGCTGGACTTTAATGCAATCACAAGCTTCCAGAGGACAGGGAAGTTCAAACACCCAACAGCCCTCTCCCAGAGACTGCACTGAGAGATCTTCTGTCAAAGGTCTAAGAGGGGAGACTGACAGAAGCCCCCAAAACCAAAAAATAATGAGAGGAAGAAGAGCAAAGACAGATAAGGGGAGCAAAGAAGTGGTGAATATGATCAAACAACAGAAAAAGAAGAAAGAAATTACAATAGATAGCTTCTATACAGCGAACAGGACAGAGGGGGAGGGATCAGCAAATGATAAATCAGAAATCCCAGCGAATTGGATGCAGGCTGTGGAAGAACTAAAAATGCAATTCAGAACACAATTAAGAGAGGCTGAAGACAACTTTAAGGGCAAGATAAGTCATCTGGAAACAGAAAACAGTGTCTTGAAATACTAAGAAACATTTAAAGAACAATGAATTCCAATACTATATAAACTATTCAGCAAAATAGCTGAGGAAAGAAATCTAACAAATTACTTTTCTGACACAAAAATAGTGTTAAGACCTAAACCAATAACAACAAAAGCAGAAATAAAACTATAGACCCATATCTCTAATGATATTGATGCAAAAATTTAAATAAAATACTAGCAAAAAATATTACAAAATATATCACACGGATTATATACTATGATTAGGTAGATTTTACACCAAGAATGCAAGGATGGTTCAGTTTTAGGAAATCTATCAACATATTTGACCTTATCAATAACAAACTATCAAAAATCATATGATTATTTCAATAAATTCATTAAAAGCTTTTGACAAAATGCAATACCCATTACTATTCAAAAAACACTAAAGAACATTTGAATAAATGGAACATTCCTCAAGATAATAAATAACATCTATCTAAAACCATCAGAAAACACTTTAGTGGGAATAAGTTAGAAGCATTCCCAGTAAGATCAGGAGAGAAACAAAGATGTCAATTATTACCACTACTACTCAATACTATACTAGAAATACCAACTTTAACAATAACAGAAGAAGAAAAGAACAAGAACAAAAACAAAAACAAGAAGAAGAAGAAGAACAAGAACAAGAACAAGAAGAACAAGAGCAAGAACAAGAAGAATATGTTGGAGGGATTAGCATAGGCAATGCTCAAACAAAGCTATCAGTCTTTGCAGATGATATGATGGTATACTTATGTGGAAAGGAAACTAGAAATAAGTTTTGAAGTTTCTGCCACTGTGTTGGAACAAGCAACAGTGGGAATATCAAGAGAGAAGAAATTGTCAAGACTGACAGTTGGTGGGGGAAGGGGCACTTGGGAGTTGCAGTTGGGTCTTGTGACTAGCACTTCCTTTCTGCTGGTTCGACTTCTTCCTGGTGTTGGAGGTGGGTGGAGCTGGTTCAGCCCAGTCTGGAGTGGAGTGCCTCTACTTGGTTCAGTCAGATGATTCAGGCCCAAACAGCTCTGAAGTTCAGACTTTCTTGTTGCTGCTAACATTCTGAAATTGACAAAACTAGCACAAAGGAAGGAAGTAGGAGAAACCCTCCAGCTGAGGCCTGGCCTCAGCTCTGAAGCTGAAAAAAAAAACTCCAACATTATTTAGGGACATCACTCACCTCCCTTTCCTGATACTGTTCCAATCCAAACTGGTTTTTAAACTTTATCTTATTTGAATTCGCAGTCAGATTAGTGGACTATTTTTTTTCTGGGTCATAGAGGGAGCTGAACATCAGTTCAGTTATTCAAAGACAGAAAGTCCATATTGGACCCCTGGCTGCTTCCTCTCAGCATGGACATCTCTCTCCTTTGCCTCACCAGCAACAATATTCCTTCTCTCCCCTCAGCTCCTCCATACCCTGCTACAAACCTCCTATATCCCCTATTCTATCACTCCTCTCATCTTTTCCCCAATAAATATTATACTTAGACTATTCCAAAGAATCAACAACAAAAATGAAACAATTAACAACTTTAGCATATTACTTGGTATATAAAATAAACCCACAAAATCATCAGCATCTCTATATATCCAATAAAGCCTAACAACAAGAGATGGAAAAAAAATCCTTATTTATAATAATTATAGAGAATGTAAAATTCCTGGGCATCTCCCTACCATGACAAACCCAGGAACTATACTTTCACAATTACAAAATGTTTTTCAAATAAAATGAGATTTAAACAATTAAAAAAAATATTAATTGTTCATGGGTAGGCTGAAGCAATATGATAAAATATATTTATAGATAAATTAATTAATTCAGTGTCATGCTAATCAAACTACCCATTTTTTATGACAGAACTAGAAAAGATAATAACATTCATTGAGAAGAACAAAAGACTTGAAATATCAAGGGAATCAATTTTTAAATATTATGAAGGAGGGTGGCTTAGTTGTACTGAATCTCAAATTATGTTGTAAAGTGGCAACCATCAAATAAATCTGGTACTGGATAAGAAATAAAGTAGAGGACTTATGGACTATATTAGGCACAACAACACAATGGTAAATGGCCATAGAAGCTTAGTATTTGACAAACTTAAAGATCCAGGTTTTTGGAAGAACTCCCTATTTGTCAAAATCTGCTGTGAAAACTATGATATGATAGTAAAGGAAAATAATAAATGTTGGAAGTGATGAGTCAAAGTTGTGATACTAATACATTGCTTGTGGATTTGTGAATTGATCCAACCATTCTGGAAGGCAAATTGTAATTATGCCCAAAGGATTTTAAAAGAATGCATGCCCTTTGATCCAGAAATACCACTACTAGGTTTGTACTCCAAAGAGATAACAAAATGGGTTGTGCAAAAATATTCATAGCTGTAATCTTTGTGGCGGCAAAAAATGGAAAATGAGGGGGTGTCCCTTGATTGTGGAATGCCTGAACAAATTGTGATATATGATGGTGACAAAATACTATTGTACTATAAGGAATGATGAACTGGAGGATTTCAATATGAACTGGAAGAACCTCCATGCACTAATGCAGAGTGAAATGAGCAGAACCATGAGAACATTGTACAAAGAAACAAAACATCACAGAACAACTGAATGAAATGAACTTTGCTACTAGTAACAATGTAATGATCCAGGACAATCCCAAGGTATTCATGAGAAAGAATGCTATCCACTTTGATAGAAAGAAATGTGGGAGTTAGAACACAGTAGAAAAACCTATGACTCATCACTTGTTTATATGGGTACATGATTTGAAGTTTTGGTTTCAAAAAACTAGTTTATTACAAAAAATGATTAATATGGGAATGGCTATCAAGAGATAACATTTTTTCAACCCAATGGGATTGTTTGTTGGCTCTGGGAAGGGGGACGAAAGAGGGCAGAAAAATAAAACGTGTCATAAAAACATGAAAAAATGGTTTTATTCATTTTTAAAAAAGAAAACAATTAAGTAACACTATGGCAGAAAAGAGGTATAGGCCATTACATCATGACATATACCAAAGTAAAGTCAAAGTGGATATAGTATTTTGAAATGAAAAGTGATAACATAAACCGATTAGGGGAGCACAAAATAGTTTGCCTTTCAGTTCTATGGAAAGGGGAAGAATTTAGGTCAAAACAAGACAAAGACAACTATCTTATAATTAAAAAAAAACTTTCTCTACAAAAAAAAGCAATGTAACCAAGATTAAAAGGAAAATATAAAACAGTTAAAAAATCTTTATAGCAAATCTCTCTGACAAAGAGACCTTATCAAATATATAGTGAACTAATTCAAATTAATAGGAATTCAAAGCATTTTTGACCTGAAAAATAGTCAAAGGATATCAACAGTTCTAAGATGGAGAAAGCTTTAGTCATATGAAAAAATGGTCCAAATCACTAGTGATTAGAGAAATGCAAATTAACACAACTCAGAGGTACAACCTTATACCCATCAATGATTGACTAATATGAAAGAAAAGGAAAATGGAAAATGGAAAAATCAAGTCATTGCTACATTGCTGGTGGAGCTGTGAACCAATGCAATCATTCTCTGTTATCCTTACTGTAGTGCCATGGTATCTCAATGACTTACTAACAGCTTGTAATATTTTTCCCTTGGTCTGGTAGTTTTTGAATTTGGCTATAGCATTCCTGGGCACTGTCATTTGGAGATTAAGTACAGGAGGTGATCTGTGGATTCTTTCAATCTCCACTTTTCCCTCTTCTTCTAGAATGTCATGGCAGTTTTCTTGGATAATTTCCTGTGGGAGGACATCCAGGCTTTTTCTTTTCTCATGGTCTTCTGGTAGACTAATGATTCTTAGGTTGTCTCTCCTAAACCAATTTTCTAAATCTCCTGTTTTGTGAATGAGGTGTTTCATATTTTCCTCAATTTTTCATTCTTTTGATTTTGTTTTATGGTTTCTTGCTGCCTTGTGAAGGCACTTGATTGTAATTGCTGTATTCTGGTTTTTAAAGACTGAATTTCATCCCTGGTTTTTTGGTCATCCTTCTCCTTCTGGTCTGATTTTATTTGGAGGTCATCTTTCATCTTCTTTGCCTCATCTTTCATTTTCTTTGCCTCATTGATCATCTCCTTTGACTCATTTTCAAGCTGATTGATTTTGGCTTTCAAGACATTATTTTCTTGTTTTATTCCAAATGCCTCTGTTCCCAGATGACTTATCTTGCTTTTTAAGATCTTTTCCCTGTTATCTTCAGCCTCTCTTAATTGTACTTTGAATTGTATTTTGAGTTCTTCCAAAGTCTGTGTCCAATGTGATGAAGTTTCTGTGTTTTTGCTTGGTGTTCCTTAAACATCCTCTGTTCCATTTGCTCTTTGTTCATTGTCTGGAAAGAAGCTGACAATTGTAATTTCCTTTTTCTTTTTCTGTTGTTTGCTCTTTTGCCCCTTCTTTCCCTCCCTGTAGTTGCCTGTAGTCTTGGTCCTCTCCTTATGTGCTGGATCTGTGGGTTTGGGCTTTTCTGTCAACCTTTACCCTTGGAGTTTAGCAAGGCTTTCAGAGCAGCCTGTGGGGGAGGGGTGTTGGAACTTGATCTTCCCTGGCCTCTGAAGACTTGATAAGATTAAGCCCAGTGCAGTTGAACTAGCAGAGATGGATGTGCCCTGAGGCCAAAAACTCAGGAAGGGAATGGGGAACAACATGGAATGTCTCAGCGGCGACTGGGCTGCCTTTTTTGAGGTTCTCCTCCAGCTGTCTCCCTGCCACTTGTGTTCAAAGCCCTGAGCCTGGCACAGCATCGCCCACAAGGTACTACCTCCAGACTTGTGCCCTTGTCTGCCCAGAGATTACAGCCACTGCTGGAGGCTCAGTACTGTAGGTGGGGGAGGGATCAAGAGACCTTCCTTCTTCCTTCCCCTTAAACCTGAGTGTTCTCGAATTCAGGCTTTTGGGGCGCATACCTTTTAAGTTGAGTCCAACAGAAGGGTTTCTTAGATCTGTCCTGTTGTTATATTCGGTTTTCAGTCCCCTAGGAGTATTTTGTTTTTAATTGGTGAGGAAGGGTTTTCAGAGGTCTGAACTTTTTCTGCCTCTACACCACCATCTTGACCCCACCTTTCTAATGCAACCATTCTGAAGAGAATCTGGAACCATGCTCAAAGGGTCATCAAATTGTACGTAGCCTTTGAAACCAGAAATACCATTATTTAAGCCTGAATGCCACACAAATTAAAGATAGTGGGAAAGAACCTACCTTTACAAAAATATTTATTGCAGTTCTTGTTGTGATGACAAAAACCTGGAAACTACTAAAGGAATGTCTATCGGTTGCAGAATGGCTTAACAATTTGTGTTCTATGCTTGTGTTATACTATTTTGCAATAAGAAATAACAAGATGATCACAAATGACCTGGAAAGTCTTATATGAATTGGTGCAATTTGAAGTGACCAGAGCAAGGAGAACATTGCACACAATAATAATGTAAAGATCAACTGTGGAATATTTAACTACTGTCAATAAGGTAAGGATCCAGGGAAATTCCATGAGATTTATGAACACAAAATTATACCCACTACCATAGAAAGCCTAGATGGAGTCCAAATGCAAACTGAAACAATGTTCTTTATTTCCTCCTTGATTTTTTCTCTAGTGTAGACAATATGTTTCTTCTTTCACAATATGATAAAATATGTATTACACGATAATATATTTACAACTTTTTTAAAAATCTTGGGTATTTCAGTATTCCTTGCAGCACAGCATAAGGCACCCTAATTAAATTAATTTATGAAGGTATAACTTTTCATTTGAAATATTTTAAGGTTACTTTCATTTGTTTTTTCCTTTATATTTCTCTATCTGAAACGCAAAATTTATGAAGAGAGAACTACATAGCTTGTATAGTCTCTGATAATATGAATGAATTTCTCCAAAAGTGTTCAATATTGCTCTAAGCAATTTGCCTTCAGACATTTAAAAACAATAACCGATTGCTTTATGGTACCATGTAAGAAGAATTCCAAAGGAGGACATACATACAAAAACAGTTTTCCACACATTTGAGAAAGTAACAACAAAAAAGCATTAGCTTATAGCATGAGATGGTGAGTCCAATGCCCAAAAGAAGCAAAAGTGCTGTTGAAAGTAACAGAGAGAACATCAGGTGTTAGGTGAACAGGTTTTACTCAGAAATTAGATAAAAAACAAAATGCTATCCCATTTGTAATTCTTAAGACATCAAGAATTTTTAAAGAGAATTCTTTGTGAATTTGATATTAAGAGAATAGATCCCTCCACCAACAGACTCTGTGCAGAACAGATCCCTTTGCAGAATAGGAGTTGAAACTAAATAACTTAATATGAAAAGCAGTAACAGCTGAATAATTGAAATTTCATATCTTTCTAGAAGCATTAAGCAGCCTCAGATGTTCAGGATCTTGAATTTTGTTCTTTTCTGCTTTGATTACATTCACTTATTATATTTTAATCTTTAATGTGACTATGCCATCCTTTTTTGCATAGGCCAAAAATGTTAATTGGGAAAAAAAGATAAATTAAAATCTACCTCATAATTTCTATAAAAAACTAAATGAGAAAGAGATAGAGTTTGATTCCTATGCCCTTTAGGAAATTCAGTAATCCAAGGCTCAATTGTTCCCAAGTTCTATTTTTGGGACATTTTGTATGGAGGTCACTTCTCCTAGAGTAGATAATATTTTGGTGAAATTGTCTGATCCATGACACAGTTGTTGTCTGTGCTTTGTTTGAGAAATGGCTGGGCATAGTATCCTGAGAACATAAGTAGAACTCTGGAAAGTGAGTAATTCTACCCAAGGAGGACTCATCTAAGTGCGATGGCCCTTGGAACTAATAGGTGATGCTTTTTTCTCATTAACCCTGATAGAGATAGAAAAATATGTTTTTGATGGACAATAATCTGCAGAGACCACTGATATTTGTCAGAGAAAATCTAATCTGGGGAGGTTGCTATTCCTTTCCAAACTTCCCCAATACATCACAACTTGTGTACCTTCTCCTTGTTGCAATTATTTTTGTACTGGCTTCCCATGTTAGAATGTAAGATCACTGAAAGCAGTGGTTCTTTCTGCTTGCATTTGTATTTCTAGCACTTAGCACAGTACTTGGCATATAGAACACTTTTAATAATGAATTCTAGGTGACCACTAAAATACTTGTAGCATGTTTTTTTTTTTCTAAAATTCAAGCAATATACATTCTTTACATTTTTCACTTTGGCTAAACATCAATAGGAGGTTTTTCACAAAAGAGATAGGATTTTCAATTCATATGCACAAACACTTATTTAGCTCTTTATATGTCTAAGAGTATAAAACCTCTGTTTAGGCATTGCATTTTAGGGAATATATGAACAGAACAAAATTTTAATTATTCCTCTTTTTGCAGAATTTTTGTTATATAACATTGCTAAAGAGAAGAGAATACATATGGCATGCAAATAGGTAAGTATAAAAATAGCTATTTAAAAAGTGAGAGAACACTATCTGCTATGAGGATCATAAAAGTCATTCCATCAGCAACATGAGATCAAAAGCAATCTAGTTTGTTAAAGAGGCAGAAGTGAGGGAATTAGTGCATTCCAGGGATGGAGAAGAAGAGTCAGTGAAAAACTGAGAAAAGAAATCTAAACTGTTAAGTCCAGAGGATAACAAATTTTGCCATGATTAATGACTTTGTCTTACTAGTTTCTAGTTTTTTTAACAGTGCCCTTGTTTTGTTTTTAAATGTTTTGTAATTAAACATATCACCATATTCTACTTCTTTTCCCTCTAATTTGGCATTTGGAGTCACTGAATCAGCCAGTGGGTTAGGAGACTGTAAGAAAGGAAAGACGGCTATAAATTTTTATCACCACCATGTTTATTAGCCTAGTAGTAGATAGAAGAATAACTGGACAGTTCCATACAGAAGAGCAGCAGACTACACTACACTAGCAATAATCAAGGAAAGTGAAGCGGTATGTCTATTGTAAAAATAATATGTCAATGTATTGACTACAGATATAAACTGATTTGAGACTCTTTTTGCTGTGCTTACAAAGTGTCTTCAGTTTATATAATTTAAGTGAAGCTTATAAGTGAACTTCTCTTCAGGCCAGGTGCAAGGAAGCTAAGAAGCCTCTTGTTATACAAAAATAAACTATTTGTAGAGAATATAAGGATATAAAAAGATTTCTAACTCCGAGGGATCCTAACTCCATCCAAATAAAACTCCCTGGTTCCACAAGGAACTGATTCTCCTGTTTCCTCAGGCTACACTGATCCTTCCTCATCTGACTAAGCCAAATTTTCCCAATTCTTCAATAAACTAAAACTATTATCCTTATATGAAGTATATAATTCTTAACTTTGTCTCCAAGTTATAAAAAAAGAAAAGGCCAGCTAGCTGAGCCTCAGCAAAGACCAAGTTAGGACTCTGAGCCTTAGCAGACTCAAAGTCCAAACCAAAGACCAGGTCTTTCTTTGGCCTTCTCAGAGATAAAACAATTTATGAAACAACAATAGACAATCACTAGTGTTTCCCAAATTGGAAAAGGAAATCACCTAGCTCCTTCAGGTTTTTCTCTCCTTTGCTTCTATGTCAGGCAGTGAGGAGAGAGAGAAAAGAAGGTGTCACCTGCTCCTAGCACTCCAAGAGAATAACTGCCATTCCCTGAGAGCAATTGCCACAGGAAAACCATTATATATCCCCCAAACACCATCAATATTTCAAATTGACACCCTCAGATCTGTTTCAAACTCCAATTCTTTCTCAAACCACCTTTTCTACTTCTTATCTCTAAACTAATATAACAAGACTAAATTTCTAATATCATTCTTATACTATGTAGGAGAGAAAACACTATTTTTCACTGAATCTCATAGAGCAGTCTTCCTCACATGGACTATCAGCATTGGCCCATCTCTAGATTTAGAGTGACCCTGTGCTTATCAAGCCAGAGCATTTTTATCTCATTCTAGGGGCTTATCAGGAGAGGAACAAACCCAGAGCCCCATTGGAATGTTTTTAGAACTATATCAGCATTTCTACCAGGGTGAGGGCTTAGAGTAAAACATTAATTTTAGGCTCATCCCCTGTTCATTGTTGTTTTTAACTTTTTAAACTAATTAGTTGATGGTCACATAGAGTCATCTTCTTCAGAAATGACATGGAACTATTTCATTCCTGTCTATTAAGTGATGCTCATATGTGCCTTTGTATGTGTAACATCCTTGGTGCTCATCTTATTTAATACCTTCCAAAATTAATTTTCAAAAATGTGATTAAGATATCCAGGCAACAGACCTTCTGAAATGTCCATATGTCTTTGGCCTCTTTCATTTATTGATCCTGAAACAAAATATTTATAATTATTTTTCCAATACTGTGTCCAGCTTTTTAAAATTGTATAAGGTGAGATTGAGTAATATTGTCTATATGTGATTTTATCTGAAAGTCCTGGTCTAGTTTTTTACTGCCTTTCTTTATAGATTCACCCTCTAAAATAAGATATAAATATCTTCATGATGGTATTTGTTACCATGATCCTCATAAGCCCTTTAAAGACAAACTGAACCACTGTTATATGAAATTATTCTTGTTACCTATAGCATGTATTTGCTTCTTTGAAGAGATCTATTTTTCCATTTAGCTACAAATCCATTGCTTTTTTGTTCCATTTATAGCACAACTGTAAATATTGATATGGATCATATCCTTCATTAATACTGTAAGTATACTAATTTGATGGTTAAATCTTATGTTTAAAGTACCCAAATAATAGTAAAATATAAATGGTCTAAAAATGGCTATATTTTAGAACCCTTGGTCTTAAAGTTCCTTATAACCACCTGATTTTCTGCCACTCTCTCATTATAGAAGATATCCAGCTCAATCTATCAGAAGACATCCTTATAGACTAAAAATCATTTTATGTTTTTCTGTGTTTCATAATTGTAAAAAATATCCTTTCCATTTCAACTAATGTGCTAAATGCTTCTTTGAGTGTTTTTCCCCCTCAAAGCACTGCCTTCCTGTCATTTACTGCTTCATACCCCTATAAAATTTTTTTTCCTCTCTATTCCAATTTTCCACTTCCATTCATGTTTCCTTTCCAGCCAAAATAATTTCCTTCAAGGAAAAAATTATTTTTCTTTTCACTTATATTTGTATTCCCCATACTATACCTAGTGCCTACATACATACCTACATAGTAAGCACTTTCTAAATGGTTATTGATCAAATGATTATGCTTACTTCTAGGTATAGAATCTCTGATTCAAGACATTTATAATTTAAAATATTAAATCAGTTGAATCCAAATCACAATATTACATATTTGATTTTGAAGAGTAAAAAGTAAAACCAAGGTAACTGAGTAGCACCAATAATTAATGAAAAATTCACCTCAAAACTCTTCTCCACATACCTAGAATAAACACAAGACCAAATCACAATGAGATAATCTAGGGAAAAAATTCACAGTGGATTATTTTGCTAATTTAACCATAGAAAGACAAATAGGGATGTCTGAAGAGACTAGAGATGGACTCTGATCAAGAGTGTGCCCAATTGAGCAAAACAATTAAAGGGACAAATTATTCACTATGGTAAGATGAGAACTAGACATAGAATCAGTCATTGGTACCTCATGCAGGCTTCAGGAACAGGTGGTAAATGTTAGTTTTCATGCCCATATACCAGTTCAAGGTTACAGATCCAAGAGAAGGCAAACTCAGAAGATCTATGCCCAGGGACCCTGTTACATGATAAGAGTGTAAATTATGTATAGTATGGAGTCCACTGAGTAGATATTTATACTTACATGTATGCCACTTCTATGACCAATGATCTAATGAAAGAAGAAAAGGACCTTTAATATAGTATCTGTCTATCTATTTATCTGTCTGTCTAGCTGGCTCTCAATCTATCTCTCTAATATACTATTTTGAACATGAAGTAAACACAGAAACAGCTTCAACAAAAAGAGGACCAAGGACGATAGGAACTTGCCTAAAATGTTGTTCCGCATCACCTCTTCTTCTGAGCTTCCTTCATTTTGCAACAGTTACCTTCTACATTCTCCAGGAGACCTTTTGCATCCCTACCCCTTTTGAAAAAAAAGTGAATTATAAAATTAACTTCCTTTTACATTATCTATAATTGGTATATAGATAGCTACTTGAATGTTGTCCTTATTCTTCCCCTGCTTGTCCTTAGAACATGAGCTTCATGATAACAGTGACAATATTTTTGCTTTCTTTGCCTCCCCACTATTTACTACATTCCCTGACATGTAGTAGGTACATAATAAATGTCTGTTTGACTAAGAAATTGTAAGAGAGAAGCTGAAAATATTTGAATGGGAAAGATGTCTTTAATACCTTTGTATTTCCTGAACATTCAAGGCAACTGGAAAATATTTTGTGAAACAATTGATTAAATAAACTAGAGAATAGATAGATTAGTGAGGAGCACAAATGATTTCAAGTCAACAACTCTGTTCCATGGAAGGAAATAGCCTAGAGATAATATGTAAAAGAATGAGTGAAGTGAGAGAGAGAGGAAGGTTTTATTTTACTTCAGGCACACACTTTAGAGTTATCATTATTGAACCATGTCTGACCCTTCATGACCTTATAGACCATATTGTCCATGGAATTTTCTTGGCAAAAATGCTAGACCTATTTTCCATTTCCTGATCTAGAGATTTCAAAATATTTTGTGTAATTAATATGATATAATTTAATATAAAATGATGTAACAGCATAAAGCAAAATGTTTGACATATCTTTAGGAGGTAGTAGGATCTTTTTCATTGAAGATTGAAAAAAAAGTCTAGGTAACCATTCATTAAAATTTTGCAAAGGGAATTATTGTGGATAAAATTTGGACAAGAATATCTTTGAGATTCTTCCTAACTGAGTTTCAGTGATCCTATGATTCCCTTAATGCCCAGTTACAGTTGTTTTAAGTATATTAATTATTCCCTGGATATATATCGATTGAATACAGTGATTCAGTGAGTCTGAAATGACCATGTATAGGGAAGAATATTTCTTTTTATGTTTTTATTAAACTTTTCCAGAAAGTTGATGAAGATTGAAGGAGGGTGTCAGTGTCTCATACAGAAGGGAAATTTGTGTTTCAATAACCAAAGTTCTCCTCTGATTCATAGCAAAACACAATTTATTATATTGCACAAAAGAAGAAAAAGAGTGGAGCAATTGAATGTCTAAGAAAGAAGATAGTCTAAAGAGTGTAGATAGTTCCAAATACTTCATCATAATTTCCAATATATACAATGTGTTTAAGTTCATGGCATCACTTTGACACCTAAAGGGCCATTTATTTTTAAGGAGGATATATTCATCATTATAAATACATATTAATATGTACTTATTTTCAACTAAAAATATGAAATTAAATGAATGAGGTTTAAATTATTCTAAGCTATTAAATAGGACAATAGCTTATGTTTAGAGAGAATATTTATTTATTTTACATAACACATTATTATGATTTGTAAAGGTAATTTTATACTGTCAGATATATTGGAGTGACAGGACCTTATGACCATGAAGGAAAAAAAAATACAGTTCACATAATAAGTAATTCAAATGGAAAGAATACTATCATGGGACATAATGCAATTTAAAATGCATTGTTCTTGCTGTTATTTTTAATCAAACCTATTGAAGTGAAAAATAATAATAATTTACCTCCTTGAAAATTGTTTTCCTCCAGAGTTTACTGTGTTATAGAGATGCAAAATGATGCTTAGCTAAAGTTTTGGATTAGGTAACTACTAGCTTAAATTTATTCACAATTGTGCTCTTTAAATAACATAATGCTTGTATCGAACTTTTTTATGACCTCATTTGAGGTTTACTTGGAGCAATTTTCCATTTCCTTCTCTAGCTCAATTTACAAATTAGAAACTGAGAGAAACATAGTTAGGTGACTTGCCCAGGGACACACAGCTACTGAGTGCCTTAGGGGAGATTTGAACTCATGGTGATGAGTTTTCCTGACTTTATCCCTAGCCCTCTGAATAGCTGTCCCCACTGGCACATAGGAAGAGCTTAATAATTTTTTGTTATTGTTGTTGTTGTTCTTCCTCAAACTCATAACTCTGGCTCCCATTGCCATGTATTTTCAGAGGGTTTACTCCATGTTTAGAAAGATCACCATGGCTTTTCAAAACCCTTCTTTACCTTTTAGTCTTAGCTGAGATTCCACTTTTTCTTTGAAAATGTATTTTATCTCCCTATCTGAAAGCATTTTTTCTATCTTCATATTTTCCAATAATACCTTGAAAGATGCTTTCATTTCTGATTACCAGATTCCACTTTGCCTTATATTTGCTGGCGTACCTCTCATTTCCCTTCAGTAGGAAACAATCTAGTTGAATGTTGGGACAAGACCATTTAGAAATTTTTACATCAGCAGATCCTAAAATAGTAACTTTCAGATTCCAGACCTTAAAATTTACCATAGTCATTTTTAGATAGTAGACCCTGAATAAATATTTATGGAACTGAACTGAGAAACACAACACAAAAATACAAATGTAGGCATTTAGTATATATTCTAAAGAGCATGAATTTGCTCTGAAATGTCACCTCTCTGCTTGTTTTACTCATATCTTAATCTTTCTTTTTGTGTTTGTGTCTCGTGGTATTGGCAGCAATTCTATGAATATTAGGAATTATGAGAACATTTTCTATTCTCCTGCTACAACTATAAATATGGCACCTGCTGTCTTTTACATGTAAAGTTAGATTTTGCAAGCCAGCTGTATTTGCCTGCATTCTCACATTTCACTGACACATTTTCAGAACTTGTAAACTTACCTTGAACTTAACAAGCACAAAATAATTTTGCAAAAGCCATGTAAGGTCACCAGTTTAGACTGAGACATATGGTCTTCCTTCTGCACAAAAATGACAACCAATTTCCTCACACCTTGATGGTGGAGTGTTTAAACAGCTCTAGTCACAAAGTCACCAAAAGAAATGATGGGGGTGGGGTGAGATTATGATGCTTCTGCCCAATGTTAAAGTATTCCTGAAATATTTCTAGATTACAAAACCATCTTCCACTGCATTCAGACAGTAAATGGTGATAACCAAGGGGAAAAGAGTTGCTTTAAAATCAGTTGTCTAATGGTGGATCTAATTTACCAGGGAATCAAAAGGCATTCTTAGGGTGCAGTGAAATGTTCACCCAACTCATTAGTTTCCAAACTACCTGGCAAATGAACTTTGTATACTCAGGATGATGACTTGGAATATGGAGACTTCTAATCTGTGAGTCATTTAACATGGGCTATCTACTAATGTAATGTTTCCTCAATTGAGAATGCCAAGAATTGGATCGAAAGATTATTTTTATTGTCCAAGAATCTCAAACTGAAATGAAAAATACAATTTATAAAAATTCACCAATGAAGAAATCATAATTATAATACATTATTTTCCTTTATGGCATAATAAAGATCTAAATTGTTTTCTTCCAAAATAGTCAAATCATAAATAAATATAATTATATATATATACACATATATAGTTTATTGATGATGGGATGGTTGACAAACTGTTTCACTGAAAATTTTTGAGTTCTATCATGTGTCTAATTAGTAGTAAGCTTATTTTTTTTCTTAAGAGTTCTCTGTATTCTGAATCAAAAATGCCCTTTTGTTTGGAACATATCTTGGATATTCTGAATTAATTAATGTTCATAAATATGCATGACAATGCAGACGCTTAGTAGGTGATTAGTTTTAAGTTGAGAGAAATGGATTTTTCCAATTAAGCATACTCTTCAATGGATTATTTTGTGACCAGGATAAGTGGCTTCTACAAAATTATACATATGGCCTTAACTATACAAGCATTACACACTAATTAATAGCACCTAGAGTTGTAGTTAACTATAATACTTATAACTGGAGTATATATAGCAGTTTGTATGCTTTCTTTCTTCCCTCAAAATGGCTCTGTTAGGCAGGTAGTGCAATTTAGGGAATAATGACTCATGCTCAGAAAATTTAGATGTAGTCATGAATAACCAAAAATTCAGTAGAGAAGCATGCTATGATCTTTCTATTATATCAAACTTTTTCCTTCGTTTTCTAAAGTTGCCAGATACCCTGATGTTTGCATCAGCTTGGGAATCAAGAACATATATTTTAAGTTGTCTGGCATCTTAGAAATAACGTTCATTAATGTGATCTGTCAAAGTACAGTTTGACTTTGTTTTCCCTTCCCTTCATCCTAACAGAGAGTATGAGGAAATACACAGAACAGGGAAATAGTATGTCTATTTGAGCACCATTCCCCTAGATTAGATCTCTAGTTTTCTTTTATTCCAGGTGCTATTTGCTTTTTTTTCTATTGTTAGTTATGAGCTCTGGTGCCCTGATCTGTTGCATTTGTTCCTCTTCTGATATGAGTGCTACCATAGTAGTATGCGTCAGATTCAAACAAAGCTTTACAATGGAATGAATGAAGCTGCTCAGTAACACCCTCAGAAGCCATGATTTGGAAGGCAAGTCACCTAGGTGGAAAAAATTAATTAACATGAGGCTGCTATAGAACTTGTCACCTAACATTGAATACATGTGAATAAGCAACATTTGACAGGCATTTTAGCTGTGGAAAAGCACACAAAAGAGAATATGCTTGAATCTACTATAAGAAAATATTACAGAATCATAGAATTGGGAGTAACTAAAGGTTCAGCTAATCTAACTTTAGTCCCAACTTTTGCATAATTCACCTTTAAAATATGCCAAACAAGTAACCATTTTCTCTCTGAATATCTTCAAGAACAGAGAAGTCATTACCTCATAAAGAACTCAATTTTATTTTTATTAAACACAAATCATTCTGAAGGGATGAGCATCAATTGGGGAATGACTGAACAAATGTGTATAATATGATTGTAATGGGAATACTATTGTTCCATTAATGATGACAAACAAGAGTATCACAAAAAATGACTTGGAAAGACTTATAGGAATTAATGCAAAATGAAGTGAGCAAAACCAGAATGTTGTGTACAGTAATAGCAATAGTGTACAATGATCAAACATGAATGACTTAATAATTAGCAAAATTATATGAGTATCTAATTAATTCCCAGGAACTCATGATGGAGGGAACTAAGGACATCCTCGTAAAGATTGAAGCATACCATACTTCATTTCCTTAATAAAATTTTTTTCTTGTATGACTAATATGTGCCTTCTTTCACATGACAAACATGTAAATATGTTCTATTTCATAGTGCATATATAATCTATATCATTTCTATGCTGCTCTATTGGGGAGGGAGAGAAGAGGGATAGAACATTATTCATAAAATAACAGAAAATTATTATTAAAATTTATATCTACATGTAATTGGGTAAAATATGAAAAAACAGATAAAAATTAATTATTTTATTAAATATAAGTGCTTTCTATTTTTTACTCATTGGTCCCAGTGCTCCATTCTGAAGCCATCCACAAAAAACCTAATCTATATTCTGTATATTAGTCTTCTTATATTTTTGTAATTTATTCTATCTTCCTTAAGCCTTTTCTCTAAATTAAAACAAAATTTAAAAAATGGCATTTATTTCTCAGTTATTTCTCTGATAATTTTACATTTGTTCAAATTTCTTCAATGGCATGCAGACGAGTACAAATAAAGAGCAAAAGAACGACAAAGAGAAAACAGTTAACACAATCTTATTAACTTTATTCTGAGAAGCGGTCCATAGGCCTAGGCAAAGCTTCCAAATGTGTCCATACCACAAAAAAAAACAAAAAAAGGTTTCAAACCCCTGATCTCTCCTAGTCCTAGTACTCATCCACACCAGTAAGGGTATCATTAGCGGTCCCTTCTGGAGACAAGGAGGAATGCCACGCTATTTTTAAAATATCAACACTATGCCAAAAATGAATCTATTCTAGCAACATTAAAAGTAATCTTTTTTGTTATGGAAATATTAGAAGGTCATGTAAATCATTAATTGGATATTGTTAAATTAATTAATATATGTTTAGCAGGAGTCAATTAGACTAAGCATGGCTGAACATTTAAGTAAATCTAGATTATATTTCTGACTGGATAAAAAAACAAAACAAAACTCTGAGACAACTCTCAAGTGTGCCCAAAGGATTCAAGCTATTATATATACCCCTGCTGCAGTTATGTATATCTAGCACCTATTCAAAAAGTTACACATTAATTCATGCCACTTAGTAAGTTTTTTTTTTTCTTTTTTGGCATGTATGAAGCAATTTTATATTTGGTACCTTTTTGTTTATATACATAGAGAGATATAAACTTATATAAATGTGTGTGTATATATTTATGTGTATCTATATATGGGTATAATTATACACATATATATATACCCACAGTTTTTATAAAACCACAAATAAACTTAGAAGAAACTACAGAACATTTGTATCCGGGTGAATACAACAGTATTTGGCAATCACTTTTTCATAGTGTTAACTACTCTTCTGTTTATTGCTCTTTTTGTGTTAGATGTTTGCCCTTCACACAGTTTCTGCAGGAGAGAAATTTCGCAGGTAATCATGGTGCTAATGAAACAGTTGTTCTGCTAATAAAAAAATCCTAACTTTTTAAAAGTTGTTCTCCAAATAAGGCCTCATTTTGGATTCATTCGCAATGTATTCTCAATGACATAGCAGTTTCTCTGCATTCCACTATTACTTTCAATTTTGTTACTTGGTTGCCTCAAATAAAGTACTGTTGGAATACACTGACTAAATCAATTAAGATTCATTTAATCAGTAAAAGAATTAATTTACTTCAGTAGAAAACAAAGCCATTTGGCTTGCAAGTGTAACAACTATATTTTTATACTTCCTATTATGATTTCTAATTGCATTATTAATTAGGAAAATATCATTTATTTATAAAGTTAGCCTATGTTTACAGAAAGGTGTTTTCTATTAATTAATGCTAGTTTGTGGTGGTCTAGAAAGTTGATTATTATGAATGGGAAAATAAAAATGCAAATAAGTTGGGGACAGAGACTACAGTAGGGAAAGGAAGTGTAATCCTGGATGAGAAGAAAAGGCTTGAAAGAACAAAGCAGCAATAGAATCTAGGGCAGTAAGCAATGTAAAATTAGATTTGGACTCTGGACTTCAATCCCCAGAAGCCCTTGCTCCACTTCCCCAGAATGCTTTGTAACTTCACCTGGGCTGAGAATCAGATGGGGTATTTAACCTGATTGCAAAGGCTTTTGGGTCTCTTTACTTCCTGTCTCCGCTGGCAAACTGACTTATCTCATGATGTGAGTGAAATTTTGGGTGTCTTTTCTTACTTGTATATTCTTAAATTCTCAACCTTTTTTATAATAATTTAATAAACCTCTAAAATATGATACTCCTTGCAGAGAGAAACTAATTTCTTCCTGCCTCAGTTTCCCTAAATTTTAATCTTTACAGCAATCAGGAGCAAAACTAATAAGGACAAAAAAATAGTTACAGGATCAGTTCTAGAATCAGGGAAGCATACTGAATAATTTGACTCAGGTTTGATAAATTTATTGCAAAAAAGTTCAATTTGGGAAGTACAGAATGATGAAGGGAGAACTAGATCTATAATCTAGTGACTGAAAAATGAAGTTTGAATTGAAACTAGGCTATTCCAACTGAAGTTCCAATTTAATTTGTTCTGAATTGAGGTTAAGAGGTAACTGGCTAGCCTAAATAATGAAACAGGGAGGGACTGAAAAGGTAAAATACAGATGAGAATATAGGAGGGGTGAAATTTGGAGTTCTCTTAGAAATGAAATATTGTGGGTGGTTTTCCATTTGCAAAACAAAACAAAACATCCTTACCTTCCCCCCTAGTATCACTTCAAAGAAAGAAGTGTCAAAGGCTAGGTAATTAGGTTCAAGTGCCTTGTCCAAGATCACAGCAAGGAAGTATCTGAGTTCAAATTTGAACCCATGATCTCTCACATATTGGCCCTGGTGCTCTATCAACTATGCTGCCCAAGTTCCCCTTTTCCCCATTTCCTTCTCCAGCTCATTTTATTTTATTTTTTTTTAATTTTATTTAATTAAATGATTTAGAATATTTTTCCAAGGTTACAAGTTCTTTCCCTCCCCTTTCCCCACCCCTTTCCCATATCTGACACGCAATTCCACTGGGTTTAACATGTGTCATTGATCAAGACCTATTTACAAATTATTAATATTTGCACTAGAGTGATCTTTTAGAGCCTACTTTCCCAGTCATAGTCCCATCACTCCAGCTCATTTTAAAGATGGGGAAGCTGAGACAAAAAAGGTTAAGTGACTTGCCAACGACTACAGAGCTAATGATGTCTGAGGTCAGACTCGAACTCAGGAAGTTGACTCCTCCTGACTTCACAAGTGAGCCCTCTATCCACCATCCCTCCTAGCTGCCAATTGACCATATTATTATACTGCAACCTAATTGAAACAACTAATGTATCTCATTGCCTCATTTACCCCATTGGGTAGCTATGATTTTAATCCCTTAAAATCCATGTTATTTGGTCATTTTTAATCTGCTCACATTATCTGAGAACTACAAATGTTAAAAAGAATGAGTTGTACTTTAGAGAGAAAATTGAGATAATTGAAAATACTACTTAATTTCACATATTTAATTTAAACCCCTTTCTTCTTTCTATTCAGTTGTGGGCATAATTCTTCATCCATCTCTAGTATCTAGACAAAACTTGGGTAGAAATGGACTTATTCTATACTTGAGCCCATCCGTCTGATTTTGATCTAGACTAAAATATTAATTTGGCAGTGTCCCATTTTAGGAAAGCTGTTGAACATCTGGAAAGAATTTAAAATTAAAGTTAAAGCACTCTAATGAAGGGCATTGACTTCAGAACCTCATTCTCTTATAAAGATAAACAATGCAAAAGTATGTTCTGCATGAAAATACATATATTTTGATTTTATATGATGATACTGTTACAAAAGTGAGGAATATGGAAGTTTGGGATGATAATATATGTATATATAACCCAGATTAAATGGCTTACCATTTCCTCAAAGGGGGGGAAAGGGTAAGAGGGAGACAATTTGAATTATACAACTTCAGAAAATTTATGTAGAAAATTATTACATGTAATTTGTAAAAGAAAATATATTTATTAAAAAAAAAAGAAAAAGATTTGTGCTGCTTGGTCCCAAAGGCTGAAATAGTAGCAGTTGGTGGATGAAGTTCTGAAAGGCAGAGTTCAGTTTGATAAAAGGGAGGAAAAACACTAAAACTTAGAGCTATCTAAAAATGCTCTGTTCTGCCTTGGGAAGTAGTAGGTTCTCCCCTACTTTTGGTCCTTAAGCATTGGTTTCTTTTGGCCCTTTTGTTATAATGAGTCCTTCTGAGAACCTCCACTTTGGGGAATGTTCAAGATCAGCCTTTTGTCATTATCTGGATTTTCCTCCAATGCTTCCATACAGGTCACCCCTTTCCTCCCACTTCAGTTCTCTCATTATGCATTGTCTTTCACTACCAGAATATAAACTCCTTTCATGGAAATAGGCTTTGGACAATGATAAATGTATAACTTAGTGGAATTGCTTGTCAGCTCCAGGAGCGGGGGAGGGAAAGGGATGGAAATCATTAATTATCTAACCATGAAAAAATATTCTAAATAAATGAATTTTTTAAAAAGAATTGAACTTATATAAAGAAATAGAAATGTAAGGACATGTTTGAGGGGATAAAGAAGGCAATTTTAGAAAGGTGCATAGAATAAGAACTAAAAGGTAAGTGGGAAGAGATAAGGGAGGGATTTTGAGAAAGGTGTGCCAATTTTAAAATAGGAGGTCAATGGGAGAGTAAAAGAGAAAATGTTTAAAGTACGGTGAGAATTAGAGAGGTAACAGAGAAAAAATTGGACTTCTAAGAAGGGATAGAGCAAAAAGAAAGGAAAAGAAGGAAAAAATAGAATGAAGGGAAATTCCTAAAAAGTAATCATGATTTTGAATGTGAATGAGATTAATTCACCCATAAAATGAAAGCAGATAGCAAAATGAATCAAAAATAAAAATCTGACATACTGTTTACAAGAAATACACTTAAAAATTAGAGACAAGGAATTATTTACCTATATACATATGTTCCTCTTTTAAGAAGACTCTTTTTCCTCTGTTAACAAGACATATATATGTATGAATAAAACCAAAGAGATAAACAGGGAAACTATATCATGTTAAAAAGATCACATAGATAATAAAGGATTATCAGTGTTAAACATATATATGCCAAATATTACGCATACAGTTTAAAGAAAAAATTAAATGAGTTATGGATGGATATAGATAACAAACCAATAATAGTGGGGGGACTTTAATTTTCCCTTCTTGTCACTAGGCAAATCTAATCACGAAATAAGTAAGAAGTAAGTCAAGGAGAGGAATAGAATTTTAGATAAGTTAAATATGATAGATATCTGGAGAGAATTGAATGGGAATAGAAAAGAATATACCTTCTTGGCAGGCAAAGTGTATCTTTAAAAAACTGACTATATATTAGGTCATAAATCCTTCTAGCTGAATGCATAGAACAGAAGTACTGAATACATTCTTTTCAGACTATAATGCAATAAAAATTGTATATAATAAAGGGATCATGAAAACACAAAATAAAAATTAATTGGAGATTAACAATGTTAAAGAATGAGTGGATTAAAGAACAAGTCATAGAAATAACAAATAATTTCATTATTGGGAATGATTACAATTAGACAACATACCAAAATGGTAAAGAAGCAGGAAAATCAATAATTAGAAGAAAATGTATATCTCTAAATATTGATAATAATATAGAGAAAGAAAAATTCAATGAATTGTGAATAAAATTTTTAAAAAACAAACTAGAAAAAGAAAAATTTAGAAATCCCTAACTAAACACCAACTTATAAATTAGATAAAATTAAAGGTAAGATCAATAAAATTGAATGCTGAAAATGATAAAATTAATAAGAAATGTAGGAATTGGTTTATGAAAAAAATCAACAGAATAGATAAACCATTTGTTAATATGATAGAAAAATAGAAGAAAATAAAATCAATATCAATTAAATATATCACAAATGAAGATGAAATCAAAGAAATGATAGGAAGTTACTTCACTCCCTTATATAAAAACAAATTTAACAATGAGAGATAAAAAGAAGAATATTTTTTTAAAAAATACACAATGTAAACTGTCAGAACAGGAAACATTATCAAAAATAACCTGTTTTCTTTTGCTCAAATTTTTATTTTATTTTATTTTTATCATACAAAACACTTTCTTATTAGTTATTGTTGTAAGAATGCACTAATACATAATCAAAACCATAAATATGCTTATGTAAGAGAGAGTATGTTTTGATCTACATCAATCCAATCCAAACAGTTCTTTCTCAGGAGATGGATAACTTTCCTCATCATAAGTCTTTTAATATTGTCCCAAGGCATTGTTTTGCTGAGAATAGCCAACTTTTCACAGTTGATCATCTTAAACAATTTAACTTTCTTTAAAAATAGAAATTGAAGATGCTGTAAATTAACTCCTAAGAAAAAAGCAGCAGGACTAGATGGATTCACACATGAATTCTACCAATCATTTAACGATCAACTAATCCCAATTTTAAATAAATTATTTGATATAACAAGTAAAAGGAGAACATTTACCAAACTTCTTTTATGAAACAAATAAAGCACTGATAATGAACCAGGAAGAACAAAAACAATGAAAGAAAGTTTTAGACCTACACCATTAATGAATATGTACACAAAAAACTAACTAAAATACTAACTTGGAGACTATAATAATATATCACAAAGATAATAAATTGTGATCAAACACAATTTATACCAAGAAAGTAGGGATGATATTATATAAGGGAAATAATTGACATAATTGATATCAGTAATGAACATTAAAAATATTATGTGAATAGGTGCAGAAAAAAGTCTTTGAAAAATACAACATTCATTCCTATTAAAAACACTGGAAAGTATTTGATACAAATGGATTTTTTTCTGAAAATAATATGAAGCATCTATTAAAACAATGAACAGTTATCATTTGTAATAGGGAGAAGATAAAAGCCTTCTCAATAAGATCAGAAATGAAACAAGGATACACATTATCACCAATATTATTTTACATAGTATTGAAAATGCTACCAATAATAATGAGAAGAAAAATAATTTGAGGGAATCAGAATGGGCAAAGAGATAATAAAGCTACCTCTGTCTGCATGTAACATAATGGCATATGTTGAAAATCCTAGAGATTTAACTTAACGAATAAACTTGAAACTCTCAATTACTTTAACAAAGTAGCAGTATATAAAATAAGCCCACAGAAATCATCAGAATTTCTATGTATTACTAACAATGTCCTGCAAGAAGACATAGAATGAGATATTCCATTTAAAATAATCAAAGAAATAATCCCAAAAGTCTACCTGCCAAAATAAACCCAGGAAGTACATGAACAGAAAAAATTTTTATACAGATGAAGTCAAATCTAAGTAATTGAAGAAATATTAATCATCCATGAATGCACAGAGCAAATATAATTAAAATGACAATCTTACATAAAGTAATGTAGTTGTTAAATGCCATCCCAATTAAACTACAAGAAAAATATTTTATTGAGAAAAATAAAACCAAATTCATATGAAAATCAAAAGATCAAGAATATCAAAAGACCTAATAAAAATATAAAGGAAAGAGGTCTAACATTGTCAGATTTTAATTTACATTATAAAACAGTAATTCTCAAAAGTAATTGATGCTGGCCAAGATATAGAAAGGTAGATCAATGGAATACAACAGACATACAGTAAAAAGTAAAAGATTATAACAATATTATATTCAAGTTTTGGAGATAAGAAATCATCATCTGGTAAAAACTGTTAGGATAACAAGAAAAATATTTTGTCAGAGACTACATTTAGACTAATATCTTGCACCAATCAATAAGATAATCAAAATAGATGCATTATCTGGACATAAAGGGAAATACCATAAGTGAATTAGGAAAAAAAAATTAGAACATATACCCTCTTAGATTTTTTAGCAAGAAAGGAATTTATGAGTCAACAAGAGATAGAGAACATTATTAAATGAAAAATGGATAATTTTGAGTACATTAAATTGAAAAGATTTTGTGCAAATAAAACAAATATTGCCAAGATAAAAAGGAAAACAGAAAATTGGGGGAAATTTTACTGATAGCAGCTCAGATGGAGGTCTTGTGTCTAATATGTAAATAGTATTCTGTCAGATTTAGAATGAGCCATTTCTCTATTGATAAAGAGACCAACAATGTTAACAGACATTTTTTGTATAATCAAAACTATTTATAGTTATGTGAAAAATGCTCTAAATCACTAGTGATTAGAGAAATGCAGAACAAAACAATTCTGAGATATCTTAAGTCCAGTAGAGCAGCTAAAATGACAGAAAGGCAAAATGACAAGTATTGGAGGGAATGTGGAAAAACAGAGACACTAATATACTACTGGTGAAGCTATGAACTGTTCCAACCATTTTTTCTTTATTAATTTTTTTTATTTTAACAAATTTCCACATAAATTTTCCAAAGTCATGTAATTCATATTATCTCCCTCCCTTCTTTCTTCCCACCTCCCAGAGCTGACAAGCAATTCAATCTGGGTGAGACATGTATTCTCAAGCTTTAGACTTTATATTTTTTACCCAAGCTTTATACTTAGCTTGCTGACAACTGTGGGCCACCTAGTCCAACATTCAGTAACCTTTTCAAAATTAAAAACAAGCATTATGCTCATGTTACACATCTTATAGGGTTATAATGGAACATAAATAAGACAACATACGTTAAAGAATTTTCAAATTTTAAAGTCCTCTCTTAACTGTCAGTTATTATTTAAGTAGATAAGCTTTTAATGATCATGAATGAACAAAGTTCAATTGAAATCTGAATATATGAAAATGGATTGTTTTTAGATAAAGAGAACTTCTTTCTTTCAGACTGCCTTTCCTTCCTATATCAATTTTGTGTATGCAGTATTTTAAAACCCATAGAATCCCCAGTAATATTGAGAATTATGTCTATATTTGTGTATATTAGACTTTCGGAAACAGTTTTTTGATGTCAACATCCAATAATCATTGGCAAGGATTTGACTAGAAAATTGGGGGGAGGGTGGAATCAGGGCAGATTTCCAAGTATGCAAATTGGATTCCCTAAAGGTACAAAACATCAAAGAGAATTCTTTGCTAATCACCTAACAATAGTTCTAATTGGCTCCTTCTTTGTAGTTCAATAAGTATGAATTATGGAGAGTATATTATGAAAGCAGTTTTCTTTCAAAATAAATAATTTTATTCTGCAGAGTAGCTATTATTTTTTAATTGAAATGTGGATGACATGAATTTAAAAAATCTATCTGTATTGACAGTTATTGAAATGGCACACATGTCGTGTCAGAAAGGGCACATGTGTCAGGAGTGACACACGTGTCAGAAAGGTCACACTTGTTAGTAGTGACAAGAGTGTCTGAAAGGCCATTGTGTCAGGACCAACACACATGTTGGAAAGGGCACGTGTCAGGAATGGCACCTGTGTCGGAACTGACAGGTGTGTCAGAAAGGGCACTCATGTCCAGAAAGATAGGTGTGTCAGAAAGGCTGCATGTGTCAAAGGGAACACATGTCAGGAAAGACACGTTTGACACAACATGCCCCACATGACATGACAGGACCCACGTGACACGACATGAGACATGATCCCTAATATAAAAGTAAAAAGGCACTTAGTAGCAAATATCTTTTAAAAGAATATGCATGTAGTGTCACGTGTCAGAACTAACATGTGTGTCAGAAATGACACAAATGTCAGAGAGGTCACACGTGCTAGCAGTGACATGTGTGTCGGAGAGGCCACATGTATCAGGACTGACATATGTGGCAGAAAGGCTACACTTGTCAGAAGGGCATGTGTGTCAGAAAGGGCACATGTTTCAGGAAAGACACATTTGACACGGCAAGACCTAAGTGACACAACATGAGACATGATCCCTAACATAAAAGTGAAAATATCTTTTAAAGGAATGTGCATGTAGTGTCACGTGTGTCATGTCATTTCACGTGTACCATCTCTGCCACATGTGCTGTTCCTGACACACATTTCAGAGAGGCCACACATGTTTGAAAGGACGCGTGTGTCAGAAAGGGCACACATGTCAGTAAAGACACATTTGAGACGAGAAGACACGACCCACATGACACGACATGAGACATGATCCCTAACATAAAAGTAAAAAGGCACTTAATGCCAAATATCTTTTAAAGGAACGTGCATGTAGTGTCACATGGGTCGTGTCGTGTCACATGTACCATCTCTGTCATGTGTGCCATTCCTGACACATGTGTCAGAAAGGGCACATATGTCATAATTGGTTGTGGCTTATATTTCTAAACAAACTATATAAATAAGTGGTAAACCAGTACAATGGTAATTCCAGGTTGGGAAATTTAAATAGTTTAGGGGAAAATGTTATTCTTTATTTTATCTTTTAAGAAAAATAGGTTCAGTATTAAATGTATGTTTATTCGTATAGACATGTATGAAAGTTAGGGAAGCTTGCTGAGGTGACAAGAGTGCCAGGTTTCTAGTTGACAATGCTTAGGTTTGGAGAACATCAATCAATCAATAGTCAATTAATGTAAGATAATAATGTTCTGGAAAATGATCAGACCTTGAAATTAAAAAAAATAATTATTACTATTCTACAGAAGCTTAATATTTAACAAGGAGAGAAAATATGCAATAAATGAACAAAATGAGCAAAAGGGAAAACTAATGCTTACTTCATGCCAAGCATCTTGGTAAGTCAGCATAATGAATATTAATAGGAAAAACAACATAATTACAATTTACAAGCAACTCGTGTCTAATTGAAGGAGATAACAATATAAAGCAAAGTTCAAAGTAAAAATAAATATTAGACCTACACACAGGCTCGTTTCATTGTATCATAAAGAAAGATAACTGTCTCAATTATGTGGAAAGCATCAAGGCAGACCACATGATAATAAAGTTTATAGAAAATTCAGAAAGCCATGCAGTGGCAAATGATAAAGTGTGGCTGTCCTCAATTTCATGTGAAGTAATAGAACTCCAGAGGCATCCAGACAGTGTAAACAGTCAAAAATTCTGGAGGGTTCTCAGGATAGCAGAAACAGGGAATAGGACAAGTTGTAAGTGAAAGAAGAAAGTGCTCTAGGAAAAGTGGGTTTTTCCTCTGCACGTAAAAATCAAAACAGACTAAACTTAAGTGTTTTATCAGGAAAGGAGAGAACTAGCAGTTGGAAGGATGAGCAGTTATTTCTCCCTCATCTTTACTTCTTTATTCATTAAATTTTATTTTTATCAATCACACATAATAAATTTCCACACGAGTTTTTCCTAAGTTATATGATCAAACATATCTCCCTTCCTCTCTTACCTTCCCTCTCCCAGGGCTGGCAGGTGATTTGAATTTGACCTAGGTTATATATATATATATATATATATATATATATATATATATATATATATATATATATATATATATATATTAGTGCAATTTAATTCTCATATTGTTCATTTTTGTAGGTTATCTCTCCCTCAACTTAAATGATGACGGCTTTATTTCCACATGAATCATATGATCTCATTGAGTATATTTCCTCATTATTAAACCTAAAATTTTCATTACCCACCTCAGATGATAATTTTGAGTTCAAACAAATACATGTATATAAATTTTATCCAATAATCAATTATTATTAGTGGCAATCGTGGAGTATAATGTCCTTCAAGCTCTTCTGTATTTTCAGATTAAATACATTTTTAATACTGCTTGGACAGATAACTTGATTTGGCCTAGTTTCCTCTTCTATAAAATTGAAATTACAGTTATATCTGAAATTCCTTCCCATAAAACTTGCTTGTGATATAGTAAACTTTCAATCTCTTTAAATTTAAACTTCCCCCCTTTATTATCTTCCTGTTTCCCTTTCTTTTTTCCCTTATTTTCTTCCTTTAGAACAAAGAAGAGTGTCAGTAACTAAACAGAACTTGTACTCCACCTCTTTAATATAATAAGATAATGAAAAATAGTGTTCTTTAATGGAGGATTTCTTTCTTTATTTTTGATTAATAGAATTTATTTACAACTGTCTCAGCCCCTTTCTCCCCTTTTTGTTTCACAGAAGGCATCATCAGTGAGATGTATATGCATATATAAATTATATATTTTAGTTTCCTTTTTCATTTTATTCTCTGGAGGTAAAATTCACAAGTTATTCTTCAAGTATTAAAAATGTAACTATGTATAATGTTCGTTTGATTTGTTGTTCATTATCCCACATAGTTTTTTTTTCCCCCAATTAAAAACAAAGTTAGCCTGCTTATCATTTCTAATGGCACAGAAGCATTCATTACAATCATATGCCACAATGTGTTTAGCCATTCCCCAAACAATGTCCATGCCCTCAATTTCTAGTTCTTTGTTACCACAAAGAGAGTTGGTATAAATAAATTGGAAAATATTAGTCCTTTACCTTTTATCTTGATCTCCTTGGAGGAGAAACCAAGCAAAAATATTGTAGAGTCTAAGGATAAGTTTTATAGCTCTCCAAATATAATGATAATTTCCCTTCAAAATGGTCAGATCAATTCATTGCTCCACCAACAGTTTACTTCTGTCCCTATTTTTCCACATACCCAACAAAATTTGTTATTTTGCCATTTTGACATTTCAGACAATCTGATGGGTGAGAATTGATATCTCAGAATTGCTTGGGTTTGCAATACCTTAATCAGTTGTGATTTAGATAATACTTATTTGGTTTTTATATGGTTTTTATATTTATATACTTTATATGGTTTTTATTTCTTCATCTTAAAATTATCTGTTAGTGGATGGATTTCTCATAAATCTGACAAAATTCTTCCTATATTTTAGTTATGAGACTTCTAAGAGGCCATCTATAAATTTTTCCCAATTTTCTATTTTTCTTTTAATCTTGGAATCATTTGTTGTATTTCTACAAAACTTTTTCAATTTAATGTTCTCAATTATCCATTTTATATTTTATAATACTCTCCATCTCTTGTTCACTAATAAATTCCTCTCATCTATAAATCTGAGAGTTAATATGCTCCCTGTTCTTCTAATGGATAATTGAGAACATTAAATTGAAAAAGTTTTGTAGAAATACAACATGTCCAGATCATGTATCAATTTTGATTTTATTTTAGTGAATGGCATAAGATATTGGTCTGTCCCTAGTTTGTACCAAAATATTTACCAGTTGTCCCAAAAATTTTTATCAAATAGTGCATTCTTGTCCTAAAAACCTGCATCTATTCTTTTATCAAATAGAAGGATAATACATACATATATATATATTTTTTTCACTTCTGTTTGCTGTTTGTTCTGTGCCATTGATGTACCTTTCTATTTCCTTGCCAGTATCAAATACTTTAAAAAATAACTACTGTAAAACACAACTTAAAATCTGGTGCTGGAAGACCTACTCCCTTTACATTTTCATTAATTATTTTATAAACTTAATCTTTTGTTCTTCAACATGAATACTTAAAATTATTCTTTCTATCTCAATAAAATAATTTTTAGTAATTTAATTTGGATAGCATTAAATAAGTAAATTGGCTTAAATAGAATTGTCATTTTAACTATATTGACTCTATCCATCTATGGATAGACTATTAAAATTTCTCTAATTATTTAGATCAGATTTTATTTCTGTAAAAAAGTTTTATGCATTCTTCTTAGATTTGTTTTGGCAGGTATACTCCCAGGTGTTTTATTCTATCTGTGGTTATTTTAAAAGGAGTATCTCTTCCTTAGAGCACTTTGTTAGTAATATATAAAAATGGTGATGTTTTATTTTAGTTAATTTTAGATCCTGCTAATTGGCTAAAAATCAATACTTTCAACTGATTTTAGCTGAGTCTCTAGGATTTTCAACATATATCATCATAATATATGCAAAAAGGGCAGTTTTCTCACCTATTTGCCCATTCTGATTCTTTGATTACTCTTTTCTCCTCTTTTCACTATTACTAGTATTTCCAATACTGTGTTAAATAATACTGGTGATAATGTGATTCCTTGTTTCTCTTCTGATCTCACTGGGAAGTCTTCTATCTTCTCCCTATTCCAAATAATACTTGCTGATGACTTCAAGTAGATACCTCAGATCAATTGTGTATTTTCTCCATTCTGTTTTTCCTTATTGTTTATCATTTTCTTCCACACTTTCTGCCATATCCCTTCTCTGAAATGTAATTTATTCTGTCCACTACTTCTGTAATTCTTACCCCTTCTTAGAAATCTTCCCACATCCCCTTCCTTTGTCCTCCTATATGTTATTCTATCATACTTCTAAAAGTTCCTTCTCTGTCCTTTTCTCTTACCTTTTATTTCTTAACATACCCACCTTTCCAAAAGATTCTCTATCTCCCTTAACATGCATTTCTATTTCTTGATATGAGTTTGGTTCTTAAATTCCCTCCCTTATCTAGTCCTAAATCCTACCCTTATCTCCTCACATAAACCCCCCTATTTCTTGGTATCCCTCCTTTTTCTTATCTCCTTTCCTTTTTTTCTCTTAATCTAACCTCCCTTTTCCTAGTTCCTTATTCCTTTAAGACACTTAGTTCTTCTCTTATTTTAACCCCTCTTTTCCTGTTTCTCTGTATGTTAAAAAGACTTTATTCTTCTAGTTGGTTGTATATGATGTCCTCTCTTTAACATAGATATGATAAGAGTAGGGTTCTAGTAATAACAGCCCTCTCCCCACCTTCTCTGTGACAGTTCTTCCACTCATTCTGTTTTTATATGAGATAATTTATTCTATTTTACCTCTTCCTGGTTTTTATTTTGTTATTATTTTTGGTTATTCTAATATACAATTGGAAACCTCAAGTCTTCTATCTATGTATGTTCTTTCAAACTACGATGTAATGATGGCATTCTAAAGGGTTATAAATAACAATTTACTATATAAGAAGTAAATAATTAGCTGAAACTCCTTTAGTTCATTTAAAAATACATTTTCCATCTATAATTGGGATAATCTTTGCTTGCTATGCTATTCTCTGTTGTAAAGGTATCTCCATTGCTATTTGATATATTGTGTTCCATGCCCTTTCTTGTTTTATTTTTGAAACTGCTGCCTTGCATTATTTTTAATGTAGCTCGGTAGTATTTTTGTTTGTCTCTTTGATTCTTTTCTGATTGCTTGTAGTATTCTACCCTTAACCCAGGGGCTCTTGAACTTAGTAATGATGTTCCTATGCATTTTCATTTTGGGATCTCTTTGTGATAGTGATTGGTGAATTCTTCAATTTTTATTTTTCCCACTGCTTCTAGAATTTTGGAGCAGTTTTCCTTGAAGATTTCTTGAAGTATTGTATCTATATTCTTTTTTTTTTTATAGTATCCAGGAGTCCAACTATTTTTATATAATGGCTTTAAATCTATTTCCTGGGTCACTTTTTTCCTTTTTTTGTGAAAATATGTTTCATATTCTATACTATTTGATTCTTTTGATTTTGCTTTATTATTTCTTGTTATTAGGAAATCATTTTTTCTCCTTGTCCAATTCTAATTCTTAATGAATTATTTTCTTTCATTAGTTTCTACATCTTTTCCATTTAGGTTATTTTTCTTTCATTGCTTTTTTTTTCAATTCTTCCCTCAACTTCTCTCTCTCTCTCTCTCTCTCTCCCTCTCTCTCTCTCTCTCTCTCTCTCTCTCTCTCTCTCTCTCTCTCTCTCTCTCTCTCTCTCTCTCTCTTCTCTCTCTCTCTCTCTCTCTCTCTTTCTCTCTCTCTCTCTCTCTCTCTCTCTCTCTCTTAGGTTTATAAAAACTCTTTCAAAAGATTTTTTCTGAGCTTGTGATAATTTGTTGCTTTTCTTTGTTTTTTAAAAGTAGGTATTTTTATTTCACTGTTCTCTGAGTTTGAATCCAAGTCTTCTCTGGTCCAATAATAACTATTAATAATTGAGTTATTTCTCCTTTACTTATTAAGAAAAATAGCATTCAGGCCAATAAGCTTAATTATTAGCTTTATGCTAGAGGTTCAGGGTTCCTGTGGTGATGGTGCTTCACTTTTCAGAATCTGTGTTTATTATTATATCAGTCCTTGGCATTTGTCAATTCTGTGGTGTTTCCTCCAGAGCAATTGTAGTCAACCCCTAGCTGTGGGCAAGTGGGGATCTCTGGGGCCAGGGATGCAGCTGACACAACTGATCCCAAAGCCCTTTGCCATTCCAGTTCCACCAGGAGACAACCTAAGGTACTCAATAGAGAAGGTGAGCCTGCTGATTCTGGCCCCAGGGCCTGCCACTTATTCTGTGGGAAATCAGAGACCTTCCTCTCCAGTTGTCCTTGGTGACCCTATTCTTGAATAATCCAGTCCAACCTTTTATAAAAAAAATCCCTTTTCTCCCCCTTACAATATTCAACTTCACTCCTGACACCTATCTTTTTTGCCCCATTTTATCATTGATTCAATAGAGTTATTTTTTATTGTTTTGGGGTTGGGTGGTATTGGGAGAAGTAGGAAATTTCTCATCCTTCTCCCCCATATTCCAGTGGTGGATTTCTTAATATAAATAGTTTAATGATTCAGTTCCCTAAGAGGTGAAATATATGAATTGCACATACTTTTACAAATAAATCTTTAGATTAACATGAAATAAGCCCAGGGTTCCAGGTCATGGGCAAAAAAAAGAAAATTCCAAAGAAGTTCTGATACCTTCTTGCAATGTATTCCTTATTTTTTTAAGGCCAAGGAAACAGATTTGATCAAGATTAAAACTCTATCTTCTGTGAATTCCAAATGTCACTGAATCACTGAATCCACATTTTCTTTTATTTAAAACATATTTGGCTATGAAGTAAATACCTCTTTAGTGGTGTTAGTGACAGCTTTCCATGAATTTCTAATAAAGTTAAAGAAAAATCCTTTTCAGATTTCTTAGGGAAAATGTAATTGTAATGGCTTTTAAGCATAGATTTAATTTTTAAACAATCCTTATTTGCAATTTTTTACATGACTAATGATCAGTATGACATGTCACATCATAAAGTGCCTGAGCTGAAGTTTCCAAAAATAACCCAGTGTTCCCAAAATTAAAAAAAAAAAACCCAAGAGAAATAAAACTTGTAATGAAGCATGTGGGTTTATATTTAAAATTCACATAAAGCTTTTAATCATTAAGCATTCCTATAAGTTTTCCTTCAATATAGATACAAAAGAGATTGAAATTTGGAAAATGGGTTGGTGCCCTTATTTTTAATCAATAATTTGTACTTTTTAATGGACAAATATTATTAATAAAGTGAACTAAGCCTGTATGAGGTAAAATTGGATAATCAACATAGGAATGGACATAAAATGGTGATCTAGGCCCAAGTATAGTCCCTGGGAAAACTTCATCCTCCACCAACTATATTTGAGCACTTGACTCATTCAGGGAAATCTTTGGAGGACAGAAACTGATTGAGATTTTTACCTTAGAGAATAATATTTGGAAATAAATTTAAACCTTTGAGTTCTTTTCTTGCTAAGGGGTTTCTATTAGTTAATGGGTATCTCTATTCCACATAGAAAAGTGTGGCATGGAGTTAAAGTTCAAACACAATAATATGTGTCAATGAGTTCCTTCATTAGAATTTAACTTATTTGAATTGAAATACTTCCTCACATTTGCATTTGAGGCTCCACTTGTTAACACAGTTATTTTGACATAACAGCTATTTTTATTTTTTTAATTTTTTCAAAAATACACGTTGGAACAATTTTCAAAAATCATTTTCTGACATTTTGTCATCCATGTTCTCTCTTTCCCTTACATCCTTCCCTCTTTCCCAAGATAGCAGGGAGTGATAGAGGTTGTACATTGTGAATTTTAAAACTAATTTACCCTACTCAGGCCATACTTCAGAAGATCTGATTTGGCTATTTCCTGATTAGTAACAATGGAGATACTTGGTTTAACAGAATCAAGTCTTGGGAACTATACATTTCTCCAACCTACTTAGTTTAACAAGGTGAGGATGCCTGCACCATATTCAAAGATTTAATTATCTGAGGAAATGGCCTTCATCAGACATGTGCAGAAAAAGCAGACAGACCCCTGGGCTGTCTTAAGTCAAGTTAAGCTATCATTGGTACAGATGAGACACAGGAAAGTAATGTAAAACCATCTATATAAGGCACACCACTTGCTCTCTCTCTCCTTCTTTCCCCAGAGAGGCAACTCTGGCTGGCAGCATGCTATCCAACATCTTGGTATGGTGGCAGCTATTGTCTGGATTTGGGGGTGAGTTTGCCCTTGAGCTGATTCAGGTTCAGGCATCTTGGTTGAGCCCTTTGGAGTTCAGGCTGATTCTCTCCTCCTTACTCTTCAAAACCTTATCTTTCTAGAGCCTCTCCTCTTCCTCCTGCCAGTAGCCAAGCAGGAGAAATCCTACATCCATTTCCTTCTTCCTTCTTCTTAATTTCTTTCCATTATATAAGTTAAATCACCATAAATTTCCAGCTGACTTGGTTATATTTCTTTTGTATTTGGGATATCGATGGCGACCAAATAATTAACATAGTTTAGGTCACATCGCTAAATTATCCTTTACAACATATGTTATATAATAGATATTTCCATGTTTATCACATTAAATTAAATCACAAATAAAATAACAAAAATTAAAGTGAAAGAAGACTAGAGAAAAATTCATGGAGGAAATCAAGTGAAGAATGATATGCCTCCATCTACATTCAGATTTCATCAGTTTCTCCTATGGCAGAAAATAACCTTTTTCATCATGAGTTCCTTGGAGTTTTCCTAGGTTCTTGCATCACTTATAACAATTAATTAAATCAGCTGCTCAACATATATTATTTTTACTGCTGACAATGTTCTCTTGGTTATGCTCTCTTCACTCTGTATCACTTCATGTAACTCTATGTTTTCTTTGTGATCTTGTTTATAATTTCTTATTGTACAATAGTATTCAATTAAAATCATATACGACAACTTGTTCAGCCATTCCCCAGTTGATGGAAATCCTTTCAGTTTCCAGTTTGTTGCCATTACAAAATAAAAAAAGAAAAAAAAACTATATTAAGTATTTCATTACAAGGGTCCTGTATCCCTTATCCTTTGATATCTTCAAGAAACAGACCTATTTTTGGTATTAAGAAGTTAAAGGTTATGTACCGTTTTATAGCCTTTAGGATATGGTTCCAAATTGATCTTCAGAATTGTTTTATCAGTTGGCAAACTCCAACAACAGTGTATTAACATTCCAACTTTTCCACATGCACTAATACTTGCCATTTTCTTTCTTTTTTTTTATATTAACTAGTCTGATTGATGTAAGGTAGTTCCACAGAGTTGTGTAGTTTGTATTTCTTTAATTAATAGTGATTTGGAGCATTTTTATATAAGTAAGGATGGCTTCAGTTCATTCATCTGAGAAATGCTCGTTCATATTCTTTGACCATTTGACAATTGAAAAATGTTTTATATTCTTATAAATGTAATTCAGTTTTTTATATATTTGATAAATGAAGCCTTTGTCAAAGACACTATATTTTTCCAAGTTTGTTGTTTGCCTTTTAATTTTGCTTATATTGATTTTGTTTGTGTAGAAACTTTTTAAATTTAATGTAGTCAGAGTTGTCTTTTTACATCTTGTAATGTTCTTTATGTCTTTTTTTAACCTAAATTCTTCTCTTTACCATGGGTCTGACAAATAAACTTTTGTGTTCCCGTAATTTGTTTATGTTATCCTCCTTCACTTCTAAATCATTTATCTACTTTGACTTTACTTTGGTAGAAAGCATGTAGTATTGGTCTTCTTACTTTTTTCTATACTATTTTCCAGTTTTCCCTGCAGTTTTTATTGAATAGTAAGTTTTATTTTTTTCCCCAAGAGCTTGAATCTTTGGGGTCATCAAATATTAAGTTATTAAGATCATTTTCTACTGTGTATTGAGTGCCTCATATCTTCCATTGATCCATAACTATTTTTAGCCATCATCAGATTGTTTTGACGGTTGCTGCTGTATAATACAATTTGATACCCAATACAGTTAAACTGTTTTTCGGCATATTTGTTTCTATTAATTCCTTTTCAATTCTTGGCATTTTGTCCTCCTAGTTGAATTTTATCATTATTTTTTCTTATCTATAAAATAATTTTGGGTAGATTAATGGGTAAGATTAAATACTTATCTGCATTAAATTTTGTGTATATTTAATTTTTAATTTATTTTTAATTTTTCATAATGCAAATATTTCAATATACAAAAGAAAAAAAATAAAGCTAAAAAGTATGTAGTATGTACATGTATACATTTATATAATGTAACAGATTTATAACAAATTCCTTTTCTGAATCCCTTTGCACCTCCAAACAGTTTGTTTCCAATCGTGCTTCATTTAGTTTCATCAACTGCAAAATGGGGAAATTAATAGTACCTACCCTCCCCCAGGTTGTCATGTGGATCAGATGAGATAATGATTGTAAAGCATTTACTGCAGTGACTAGAACATAGTAATAACTATGTTAATGGTATTAGTAAAATAACTATTTTTAATAAAAATGTTGATATTTTATTATTGTGAATCTATCAACTTGCAATCGGAACTAATCTGTTTAAAAAGAATCCTTAATTTGAATAACTAGATAACACAGGGTTACAGATATAAAGCTGAAAGTTACTTTAAAAGCAATCACTTTGCTCCAGTATTTTAAAAATGAGGAATCTGAGGCTGAATGTGAAAGTAGTTCACACATTTAACAAATATCCAAGTCAGAACTTGAATTCACATCTTCCTGACTCTAAATCTACCACTCTTTCATAACTGTACGAATAGAAATACAGAAGAAAACCAACTTTATGATCACATGATTCAATGGGCATATGATTGGGGATGTAGACTCTAAAAGATCACCCTAGTGCAAATAGTAATAATATATAAATAAGTTTTGAACAATGATACATGTAAAACCCAGTGGAATTGCTTGTCATCTGGGGTGGGGGGGAGAGAGAATAGGAGGAAGGAGGGAACGGAAAGAACATGAGTCATGTAACACTGTGTAGCTTTTAAAATATTTTGCCTAGGGAAACTGCATCCCCCAGTGTGCCCCAGGGGTTCCTCTTCCCTACATCTGGCATGGGATTGGTCTTGAATGGACCAATGTCATGCTGGAGGAGGGACCATGCCCCTACTTCCAGGCATGGGATTGGTGCTGAATTAGACCAATTTTGTCCTAGGGAGGGGTCACACCCCTGTACTTCTAGGGATGGGATTGGTCTATATAAGTATTAATCCCATGCCTAGGAGGGAACTTGAATCTGAGAAGATTCAGGGTTTAGTGGGTTTAGTTAATTTTAGCCTTGGAAACTCCAGTGTTTTTTTTTTTTAAATAAAGTTTTAAAAAAATAAAAACCAGATAGTTCTACCTTTTCACATGGAAACATATTCAAAATTAATTAATTAAACAAAATTGAAAAAATAAGTAAATCCAACACTTTTAATTATTATGCAGATATTCAGGTAGATATGCCATATGTTTGTATATATTTTTAAGATAAATATATATCATTAGGTTTTCTAAGGATGCATATTTCATTCTGAATCTCTAGTCCATTATATGCCCTTCCAAGGTTCTAGCCTTTTAAGATCTTTTTGAAAAGGGACTCTTGAAGATACTCTGGAAGACAAGGTAGTGACGGCAGAGGCAATGGAAGCTGTAGAGCCAATAGGCCCTGGTACACTGAGGAGATCAGGTAAAGGACTGTCAGAGTTATCTCAATGGAATATGAAGGAAGATATAATATGCCTCTTTCTAGAGTTAAGAGGAAAGAAAACTGTCTATCAGGATATACATTGATCCTCCAGGGGCTTACATCCTTGGCACAATCCCAATAGCATACAGAATGGGCATGCACTATAGCTCGTCTTTCTTCCATGTGACTTAGATCTTCTTTGTCAACTTCCTATGTTTTGAAAACTTTGTTCCACCCAGCTCAAGATGATAAGTATTTGGCATGGCAAAATCTGTTTAAAAAACTGTTCTTCAACTTTTATGAATCCATATTGTATTTCAGATATTGTAGGAAAGAGTTCAGTCTCTGACAAGAACTTGCACATCTTTTTATGCATAAGTTAAATTAAGTGTTTTTTGGTGGTGGTGGTTACTAAGACTATAATGAAACTAAATAAAATGTTAGCACCCAAAACAGACAAGTAAAGCTGGAAAGACATATGAAGGGTGAGAAATAAGGAAATCTCTGGACCATCATTCCAAGCTGACGATCCAGACTTTAACTATGGCAAATTAAAGCTGGGAGTTTCACCTACCCAGCCTGTGGTAAAGACCCCCTTCTGATTTTCAACAGTGTATTTTATTGCCTTTTGACAGTTAATTAGAATAAGTAATTAACAAGGAAAAGGGTACATGTTACGTTAAAAAAAACATACTATAACGTTTGGTAATAAGTTTTTGTAGCCTTTGGTAAGAAACAAATTCTAGTATAAGGTCAAACTAATCAATCTTGGCCATATACTTTGGAAGCTTTTAGTGATTATAATTCTCACAGGATCAAACAACACCTGGACATGGCGAGGTTGTTTTCCTATGATATCATCAGGTCAGCAGTGCCAAATGAGTACAGCTCCTCTCCTGGATGAGCTTCAGCTTCCCTACATAAATGCACAGACCTGAAGTTTTCATTCTTCAAATTGAAGCTCTTAATCTAGTTAGGTGCTAAAATATTCTAATAAACCAAACTAGATCCTTTCTAATACTAGGGTTAATATTCTGTTATAACCGGGTCTAACATTTTTCTCAAATTCACAGTTGCAGTGATATACCTAAAGGATAATGTATTCACTTAATTTATGATCAATAATATGAAAGCCATATTTTTTTTTTCCTTTCAGAAGTGATATAAAGTGAAATGAACAGATCCAGGAGAACCTTGTCCCAAATAGCAGCAATAATACCCAGTGATAAGTTGTGAATGACTTAACTAATCTCAACAAGAAAGTATCCAAGATAACTCTTAGGAACTCAGGAAAACAACAGCTCTCCCCTGCCATAGAAAGAACTGATGAGTCTGAAGGCAGACTGAAGCATACCAATCTTCACTCTATTCCCTCTACGAATTTTTCTCTAGTGTAAGAAAATATGTCTTGTTTCACAACATAATAAAGATGAAAATATGTATTGTCTGATGACACATGCAAAATCTATCATTTAACTTTCTTTCTTGTGGAGGGGAAAATTATGGGAGGGAGATAACCTAGATTGAAAAATGTTAGAATACAATTTTTAAAATTGAATCAATAGGAGGCAGCTGGGTGGCTCAGTGGATTGAGAGCCAGGCCTGGAAATGGGATGTCCTAGGTTCAAATCTGGCCTCAGACACTTCCTAGCTATGTCACTTAAGCCCCATTACCTAGCCCTTACCACTCTTCTGCCTTGGAGTCAATATTTTGGTTGGCAGAAGGTAAGGGTTTAAAAAAGAAAAATTGAATCAACATTTAATCATGAGAAAAAAGGGGAAAAAACAACATGGAAAATGTCATTTAAGCATTTATTCAAATTGTTTATAAGGAATTTTAAAAGCAAAATAAAACTTATTGGGCATTCATCTGGAGATTTCTGTCCAAGTTGACATTGGTCCATTAATGATATTTCTTTCCAAACATTCAATTAATTCAGTATTCATCTACTTATACTTTCTCCTAGCTCATATATCTCCATATTTTCCCTCAAGAATTGCATGTTACTTTATGAAATGCTTTCCTAAAATCAAAGTGAAGCATATTACACTGTTCTCTTGATTTATAGGTTAGCAAACTTAACGGCAACATAAATAGGTGTAATTTTTTGTGACCTGTCTTGAGCTACTGCTGACTTTATGTCAATACAACATCCTTTTCTAAATGTTTATTAACCATCCCTTCAAGAACTTAGATAAAACCTGAACAAAAACTAAAAGATGTTGTTGGCAAATTTTATCCTTTTTCCTGTTTTTGAAAATTAGGAAGTTTTCTTTTTTCCTTCTATGGTACAAGATGAAAAATAATACAAAAACAAACATACATACATATATGAAAATACACCTATAAATACCTATGTATAATTCTTCCTTCTGTTTTACTGATATGTTTTAAAGCATCCACCTGGCATATTTTCAGTACTGTTTAAAAACCAAACTGCAGGGAATTATTCTACTTCAATTAGCTTCTAATTAAAAATATTCCCTATCTTCTAGTCAATTCTCCTGTTTATAAAATTTACTTTTTAAAACAAATAAACCAGCCTCTATAGTGCTACTTTTTTCTGCAGTATTTTTCTCAATTATCTTAAAAATTAGACATGCAAATGAAATGACCTTCTTGATTCTATCTCATGAGATTAAGGTTTACTAAGAAAATATTTAAATAATTTCTCTTTTCAGATGTAAAAATTAGAAAAAAATTAAAATTATCTTAAGAGACATTTTCCTTTGGGCAACTGAGATATGGAGAATTTTTTAAAGGGAAAAAGAAATCAGAAATGCTTAAAGAAAATATAGATTTATTTGAGAAGTTAAGCCTTATTGGAGAGGTCTTGTGAAAAATGATGATCTTCCCTTTGCAACATTCCAAGTCTGGATCAAATGTTTATTAATTTTATTTCTGACCTTGAGTAATTTTTATTTGCCTAAAATAGCTAAGAAATTTAATGTAGGTGGTATACAGAATTGCATTGATTTAGTGGTGATGTAGATGGAATGATCACACAAAAGAGGTCAGAGAAAGATTAGAAGAATAGTCAACCTTGTCCATTCTAAGTATAAGATACCTGTGAGATAATACTGAATCATAATTTGTTGAACTGATAATAAAAAAAATATATTGTTTTCCTGGAATTTGAATATGAGGTTTGGCAGAAAAGTTCTTAGAATTTTTTCAATCAACAAAATGTTATTCAGTAATATCCAGAGAATCATATGATATAGTGAAAAACACATCTGGATAAGAGAAGTACTATATATTTAAAGGTAATGGTAACTTCAAAGTGCACAATCACTATTCACAGCTACTTATGTAATAATATATTTGATTTGTGTGAGTAACTAATCTTTGGATATCATAATAGTATTCAGGCAGATGCTTACAAATCTTAATCATGACTCTGTATTTCCATGGATTTCATTATATTAAGAGAGTTTTTATTCATTTCTCCTTTTTTATATTTAAGAGGAAATGGAGCAATAATATTTTTCAGTAAGAGACCTCCTGCTGTGCAGTTTGGCAGTTAGAGACCTACTGCTGTGCCACTTGGAAGTTGGTGACAATTAGAAGGGTGTGGCTGAGTATGGTTGGTAAGTTGCAGACCTTTGAAAAGGGCTTTTGTCTCTGGGTCTCCTGGAGAGAGATTATGCTGCTAGAAATCTCTCTGGTTGGAGAAAGAGAAGTGATTTAAGGCCTTAATAGCCTTATTGATTATGGATTAATTTGTGTAGATGAGGTAGATATATAGTGATTATATTATCAGATAGAGAGAGTAATGAGAGTAGGTAAGGGCTTCGGCCTAGCAAAAGAAACTGTCCTCTGAGGCAGATAGACATATGGTTTTCTAGAAAAATTTAGTTAGAATTAGGATCTTGCATATAGTTACAAGCTATTATAAGATTACTTTCACTTCCTTCCTATTTCCTATCCATATTTCCTAAAAATAAAGTGTTTTATGTTTGATAAACTGCACACTGGCTTTTGATCAACTCCTGCCCCCTCCCCCAAATTTAACCCTTCATTTCATTTAAAAATATTTTTTAAAATTTCAGTTTTTTTCAATGTAATAGTTCTCTTTATTAACAGTTATTTCATGGATTTAAAATTGTTCTGAGAAGGGGCAAGTGGACTTTTTTAGGATTACCACTGGTTTTATGAACCTATATCATTTCCTCTATAAAACCTTATAAATAAGTCTTTTTGAATGTTAATAAAAATTCTGTATCACCAGGCAAAATGATTAAAGTAAAGTGTCCTTTTCCCAAAAATTAATATAAAAAGAATTCTGAATATTTAAACCATCTTCCCTCTCACATTAGTACCCATCTTGAATGGCCAAATGCTCTGTGTGATTACTACAGAGAATGAAAAAAAAATGATTCAAAGTAGGGAGTTCTGACTAGAAACACAAGAGCAGATTTATGAGAGAAGGCTATGGCTAAAAGTCAAACAGGATGGTCAGGCAAGAATGGATTATTAGCTTCTTAATTCAAGAGACTATCAACAAATGGAAAAAAAAATTCCATACCTCTTAATTTATTGAAGTACAATAAGCTTGGCTACATAATATATAATCTCTGACCACTTGAATAATATGCTTACATGTAGAAAAATGATGTCTGAGTGTTTAATCCATAAGTAGTATTGCTAATTTGCATGAAAAGTATCATAGGATTCTAAGTCTGTCTTATTCATTCCTCTTTCCACAGAAATTTTCCCTATCTACTCACTGTTGGTTGATATTACATCATCACGACTTTGTCTATTCAACCTCACCAGAATGGACATTTAAGCTCTTTGGAAGCACTAGTATCCTAAGATTTAGCTATTATAAATCTTCATATGAAAATTTTGATAAATTAAAAGAAAATATCCTTTAAAATATATTTTTGGAATGAGGATTAGATAAAAAAGAGCAAAGGCAATTGCTGAAGATCATAATGAATTATATTGCTTTAGATTATAAAAGATAAATTTAAATGGTTATAGTTCTTTCCTCTAATTGTCACCATTCTATAATTTCCTCCCCAAAAGCAGATTTTTCTTTTTGACTTGAAACAGCTATCCCTTTTTCATAATCCTTGACAATTAAATCTGATCAATTCTCAATTATCCTCCATTTTCCCCCAGGCCTGATTTCTTTCCATATTTTAAAAAGTTTCATTTAGAACTACTAGTTCAGTAACACAAAGAGATAAAAGGCACAGAGAAGAATCTTCTTGAACAAAAATATTTATTGCATCTCCTTTTGTGGTAGCAAAGAACTAGAAAATGAAGGAATGTCCATCAACTGAGGAATGTCTGAACAAGTTGTGGTAGGTGATTGTAATGGAATAGAATAGTGGGCCAAAGGGTATATACAGTTTCATGACTCTTTAGGCATATTCAATAACTTGTCAGTTATATTGGTTCCCACTTCTACTAACACAATATTAGGGTCCCAATTTTTTCCAACCCCAAACAACATTTATCATTTTCCTTTTTTTTGTCATCTTAGCGAGTGTACTGGATATAAAATGGTACCTTATGGTTGTTTTAATTTGAATTTCCCTAATTAATAGTGATTTGGAGCATTTTACATATGATAAATGATGCCTTTAATTTCTTTATCTGAGAACTGCCTATTCATATTGGTGATTTTTTTTTACTATTTTCAATTAGAGAAATATTTGTATTATTATAAATTTCACTTAATTCTCTACATATTTGAGAAAATAGGCCTTTGTCAGAGACACTTGATTTAATTATTTTCTCCAGTTTATTATTTAGGACTCTGTTTTAAAGATGATTATCAATAACTTAACAAAGGTATAAGTAGAATTTACACATTTTTTTCAGATGATATGGGAAAATATTTATATAGGATAGAACATTGGATTGTAATACATAATGTGAAATTCTATCAGGATCTATAAAATACAGACAGCTACAAAAATCAGCATTATACATGTGAAATTGAAAATGTATGTTTAAAAATTGGTTGTTCTAAAAAAATGGAAGAATTCCAATTTCTAGCTAGTAGAATGATGGAACATTAAAAAAAATCCCTTGAGCTGTATTGATAGACAAAAGTTCAAAGAATAGAAAATGATGGTTTCAGTCTTCTATCTTTCTCAGACTTCACCTAGACTTTTTTATTGAGTTCTAGGCACAATGGTTCAAGAAATATGTTTATTTGATAGGCTATAGATTTGAAGTTCTTTTTTTTTTCACTTTAAACATTATTTTATTTGGTCATTTCCAAACATTATTCATTGGAAACAAAGATCATTTTCTTTTCCTCCCATATCCGACGCATTATTCCACTGGTTATCACATGTGTTCTTGGTTCGAAACCATTTCCATGTTGTTGGTATTTGCATTAGAGTGTTCATTTAGAGTCTATCCTCAGTTGTATCCCCTTCCCCACTGTAGTCAAGCAGTTGCTTTCCCTCGGTGTTTTTACTCCCATAGTTTATCCTCTGCTTGTGGATAGTGTTTTTTAGATCCCTGCAGATTGTTCAGGGACATTGCATTGACACTAATGGAGAAGTCCATTACCTTTGATTGTACCACAGTGTATCAGTCTCTGTGTATGTTTTCCTGGTTCTGCTCCTTTTGCTCTGCATCACTTCTTGGAGGTCTTTCCAGTCTCCATGGAATTCCTCTACTTTATTATTCCATTTAGCACAATAGTATTCCATCACCAACATATACCACAATTTGTTCAGCCATTCCCCAATTGAAGGGCATCCCCTCATTTTCCAATTTTTGGCCACCACAAAAGGCGCAGCTATGAATATTCTTGAACAAGTCTTTTTACTTATTGTCTCTTTGGGGTACAAACCCAGCAGTGCTATAGCTGGATCAAATGGCAAACAGTATTTTATCACCCTTTGGGCATAGTTCCAAATTGCTCTCCAGAATGGTTGGATCAATTCACAACTCCACCAGCAATGAATTAATGCTTCTACTTTGCCACATCCCCTCCAGCATTCATTACTTTCCATAGCTGTCATGTTAGCCAATCTGCTAGGTGTGAGGTGATACCTCAGAGTAGTTTTGATTTGCATCTCTCTGATTATAAGAGATGTAGAACACTTTTTCATGTGCTTATTAATAGTTTAGATTTCTTAGGCTGAGAACTGCCTGTTCATGTCCCTTGCCCATTTATCAATTGGAGAATGGCTTCATTTTTTGTACAATTGATGTAGCTCTTTATAAATTTGAGTAATTAAACCTTTGTCAGAGGTTTTTATTAATATTGTTTCCCAATTTGTTGCTTCCCTTCTGATTTTAGTTACATTGGTTTTGTTTGTACAAAAACTTTTTAATTTGATGTATTCCAGATTATTTATTTTGCATTTTGTGTCTCTTTCCAAGTCTTGCTTTGTTTTAAAGCCTCTCCCTACCCAAAGGTCTGACATGTATACTCTTATTTGTTCCCCTAATTTTCTTATAGTTTCCTTCTTTATGTTCAAGTCATTCACCCATTTTGAATTTATCTTGGTGTAGGGTGTGAGGTGTTGATCTAAACCTAATCTTTCCCACACTGTCCTCCAATTTTCCCAGCAGTTTTTATGAAATAGTGGATTTTTGTCCCAAAAGCTGGGATCTTTGGGTTTGTCATATAATGTCTTGCTTAGATCACTTACCCCGAGTCTATTCCACTGATTCTCCTTTCTGTCTCTTAGCCAGTACTAAATTGTTTTGATGACCACTGACCTGGGACTGCAAGGCCCCCTTCCTTTGTATTTTTTTTCATTATTTCCCTGGATATCCTTGATCCTTTGTTCTTCCAAATGAACTTTGTTATGGTTTTTTCTAGATCAGTAAAAAAAAAAATTTGGAAGTTCCATGGGTATGGCACTAAATAGAGAGATGAGTTTGAGTAGGATGGTCATTTTTATTATATTGGCTCGTCCTTCCCATGAGCAGTTAATGTTTTTCCATTTGTTCAAGTCTAGTTTTAGTTGTGTGGAGAGTGTTTTGTAGTTGTGTTCATAAAGTTCCTGTTTTTGTCTTGGGAGATAGATTCCTAAGTATTTTATTTTATCTAAGGTAATTTTGAATGGGATTTCTCTTTCTAGTTCTTGCTGCTGAGCTGTGTTGGAAATATATAGAAATGCTGATGACTTATGTGGGTTTATTTTGTATCCTACAACTTTTCTAAAGTTGTTGATTATTTTGATTAGCTTTTTGGTTGAATCTCTAGGATTCTTTAAGTAGACCATCATGTCATCCTCAAAGAGTGATAACTTGGTCTCCTCCTTGCCAATTTTAATGCCTTCAATTTCTTTTTCTTCTCTAATTGCTACTGCTAGTGTTTCTAGTAAAATGTCAAATAATAAGGGTAATAATGGGCATCATTGTTTCACTCCTGATCTTATTGGGAATGCATCTAGTTTATCCCAATTGCAGATGATATTTGTTGATGATTTTAGATATATATACTGTTTATTATTTTTAGGAATGACCCTTCTATTCCTATGCTTTCTAGTGTTTTTAATAGGAATGGGTGTTATATTTTATCAAAGGCTTTTTCTGCATCGATTGAAATAATCATGCGATTTTTTGTTGGTTTGCTTGTTGATGTGGTCAATTATGTAGATGGTTTTCCTAATATTGAACCAGCCCTGCATGCCTGGTATAAATCCTACTTGATCATGGTGAATGACTCTTCTGATCACTTGCTGGAGTCTTTTTGCTAGTATCCTATTTAAGATTTTTGCATCTATATTCATTAGGGATATTGATCTATAATTTTCTTTCTCTGCTTTTGGTTTTGGAATTACTACCATATTTGTGTCATAAAAGGAATTTGGTAGAACTCCCTCTTTGCTTATTGTGTCATATAGTTTGTATGGTATTGGGGTTAGTTGTTCTTTGAATGTTTGATAGAATTCACTGGTGAATTGTAAACCTCAAAATTTCTCAGACTTATGAATGTTATGGGTTTCCCCATTGGAGAATCTTCTACTTTAAAAAATTCCCCATTTTGATGTGAGAACTTGCCAGGATCATAAATGGGAGGACCTCTACTCCACCCGTACTTAAGACTGCTTTAGGTGAGAAAATTCATTGCTAAACAAAGAAAGTACTTGGATCCATGCCTATGGTGGGGCATGGAGTTCTTTGAGCCAGGCCTGTTTTTAAAATTGATACAATGGGATGCTAGGTACCCATATAGGTGGGGCAACTTGTAAACTACTTAAACCTAAAAGGGTGATAACTTATTCACAGGTTTTTTCTTAATGAAATTTGTCGATACAGCAGCATTTTTTCTGACTTACTAAAGAGATTAAAACTACTCAGCTGTGAATTCAAAATGGGAGGTCCTTTAGAAACATCTACAGTGATTGGTAGATGTAAGGACTTAGGGGAGGTGACAGAGGAGATTTTTCCCGTAAAAATTAGAGCTTTGATCTCATTCAGGGATCTCGATTTCTGATTCTCATTCTGGAGGATCTCATTCTGAGAGACTCATTTCTTTGAAGACTGATGCTTGAGGGCTCTTTCCTTGGAGATAGATCTCTTTGAGGAGAAATACTCTTGGAGGAAATCTCATTCTGAAGGAGAGCTCCTTGAGGAGCTCCTCTGAGGGGCTCTGTCCCTCTGGGGTAGGAGCTCTGGAGGCTCTTGAGAGAGGCCCTTTGAAACAATCTCTGGCTGGAAGACACTTTGAGGAAGGACTCTGGCCTGGTGTCACTCACTTGCTGTCCCAGTGAGCACTCTGAGAGCTTACTCTGGTTTGGGGGGGGTGGGAGGGGTGGCTCAGTTCACGTTTTTGTGCAAGCTTTTCCTCCTCCTTATAGTGTGGAAATGTTCAAACCCCACGTACCTTCGTTTCTCTGGGTTACTGGGGAGTCCCTCCGTTCTTCCAAAGATGATTTTTATGCTCTTTTGAAGTAGTCTATTTCGTTTGGTGCCGGGCAGGGGAAGCGAATCACGTCTAGATTACAGCCATGTTTACCCAGAAGCATTTGAAGTTCTTAAATTGAAATTCATCAACTATTCTTTTAAAAAGTAATAAATATTTAAATATATTTGATTCATTTTGCATTCATATAATTGTTCCCATGTTTACTAAAATTATTCTGAAGTCCAAAGGCTTCACAAGTCTTCCAAAGGAATCCAACAAACACATACACGTATATGTTAATAGTCCCAGATGCTGAGTGTGTAGAGAAACAGGATCAGTATGGTGAAAGACTATGAGCATGTTACATATGAAGAAGAATAAATGGCTTTTCCTAAGAATTTTCAGAAGTAATATAATATAATGGATTTATTCACACTTAAAGGACCTATGGCATGGAAAAGTTGAAACTTGCCCTGTTTGCCAACAGAGGGCAAAATCAGAAGTAATGTGTAGAAGGTATAAGGATGAAAATTTATATCACGAATACTTTCTTAAGATTAGAACTTCATATATATGGAATTGGCATCCTTCCGAGGTAGAGTGTTCCTCCTCAGTGGATAGCTGTAAGTAGAAGTGTTTGGTAGTAGGGGTTGCTTTTATAAATGATTTGAACTGGATAACCACTGAAGTTTCTTCACACTTTGAATTTATTCTAGTAACTCATCATAAAAAAATAGACTTGTGTCATTATTTAATTTAATCTGATAAAAATGATTAAATATAAGTTACATGTAAAGCACAATGCTTTGTTTTCTAGGACTAAACCAAGTCAGAATTCTAGAGTGAAAGCATTCTTTACTCTGATAAAATCACAGACCCTTCTTATATTTTATCAAAATTTTGATTAGAGGAAATGGAAAGTTGAAAACATTCATGGAAGAAGAATATATATTTATGTGGAATGTGACATCAGAACTAGAAAATAATGTAAGTAGGCTGGAATAAAGGTAAATATTGAAAAATACTTGGAAATAAGCCTTTTTTTTAGGCAACGGGGGTTAAGTGACTTGCCCAGGATCACACAGTTAAGAAGTGTCTGAGGCCAGATTTGAACCCAGGACCTCGCATCTCTGGGTCTGGCTCTCAATCCACTGAGCCACTAAGCCTGGCCCCAAGAAATAAAACTTCTGCTATAGGTTGGGGACTATGAAGATGGTATTAACTCTCCTCCTACCCATTTTTAGATTCAATCACCAGAAACTTATATACTCCACTTACGCTTGAATCAGGGAGATCTGTGATCCACGTATCTGAAAGTGGGTGACAAATCAGAAATCACTGACTACTCCCTGGGTAGTCCTAAGCAAAGCTATAGACTATCATTTGTCCACATAAAAATGGAAGGAAGTCACAGGAAGGGATGAAGAGGAAGGGTCTTTAAAAATGCCAAGAACTTCCTATGAAGAGGTCTTTCACCTTAAATCTGACCCTGGAGGAGCTCTGGCTGTGGACTCTTTCTATTAGGACTACCACATGGCTTAGTGAGAAAGTCTGACTCCTTTTCCTGGTTTATTCTAAGAGGTACTAGCCTCCACTAAAACCACTCTGGATGAAATCCAAGGTCCTTATTCTATTTTCCCTTAGAATTACCATGTTGGTATGTGAAAAGGCTGACTCCTTTCCTTGACTTTCCTAGAGTTACTAGACTCTGGAGGGGCCCCTCATCTAGGAGAAGGCCTCTTGACTAAAACCTTTGTTAAGTGACCCTTAGGCCCTCCAGTAGGGACTTCTGGAGCTCTGTCAGAGCAAAGCCAGGACTTGAGCAATAGTCTAGCTTGTTAAGCTAGATTTCTTACTCTTCCCTCTTTCTCATTTCTCTACTTTCACTTTCCATCTATTTTATAAATAAATTGCTAAAAAATAATTTGGAATTGATAAATTCCTGGCAACCATACTCTCTGATAAATTTAGTTCAACCCCTTACATTCTGACCTTTATAGGACAAATATAAAATTTGTACTTAATTCAGTAAAACACTAAAATTATTGAGTAAGTGACTGATGTAGTCACAATGATTTGCCCATCAATTGTAGAATAGCTAAAGAAATTATAATACTTCAATGTTACTATTTCTAATCATAAGTATTTATAATCGGGAGAATTCAGAGAAATGTGGGAAAATAATAGGAAGTGATATAGAATTAAATAAATACAAGCAGAAAAATTATATATATATATATATATATATATATATATGTATATATATGGGCTCCTATAGCCAGCACTCACCACACTGGCACTTTCCTAGCCACCTCTCTCCAAGCAAGCTGTGGGGTCCTACCATGGCACACCATGGCGCTCCTAAACATCTCCTTTCTCAGAGATTCCAAGTCAAAAGAGCCCTGCTTCCTTTGCCTAGTCCTATTTCTGCTGCTTGTCACATCACTTTTCCGAGTCCCTCTGATTGAAAGGCTACATCCTCTCTCTGGAAAAAAGGGAGGTCTTTTGGGTGCCAGGGAGTCAAGAGGCATGAGTCTTCCAGACACCAAGGGATGAGGGGGTTTCCAGCAACCCTAAGCATGTCTGCTTTTCTCCTCCCATATGGCTTCATTGGATCAGAGGGTGGTGCAGGTTATAGCTTAATCTGATCAGAATAAGTCTAATCTAATCAAATTTAGCACCCAAACTCTGCCTTTAAAACCTCAGGATGATCTTAGAGGACCAAGGCAAAGAAAAGGAGTACAAACTAATGTTAGGTTCTCACAATCCCCCACCAGATTCAATGGAAGTCATCTTAGCCTCTACAATGAATTATTCTATATATAATATCTATATACTTCAGGATTCTCTCACCAGGATATATAAGGTTGCAAAGGTCCCATGGAGGGTTTAACTACATTTGGGGTTTTCTTAACTTATTAAAATGATAGAAAAACGCATTTATAAGAAGTCATTAGGAGGAATATTCCCTTTATTTGACACAAGAGTTTTATAATTGAAATAAAATATTGACACATGGGGAAATGTGAAAGGGATGGAGGACCCAAATCCCACAATCCAGGTCATTCTAATCAAAGCCTCACTCAGAGTCTCATAATGTAGTTTCTGATTGCAAGGACATCTATTGCTGTCATCTTTTTAGGCCGTCTAAAATCGTGACAACCCTACACCATTTTCTCTGGAAGGTCTGCTTTCCTAGTCCAGATCCCTGGCAATACCATTCCCTAAAATTGCTTTTAAAAAATCTAAACCTATAGACCCTTAGGATAACTCAATGGTGACAATTTTTTTTTATTAAATTACATTGTTTGTAATAATTTAAATAATTATACTGTGTCCTAAATAAAAGAAAACAGACTATTCCAATCTATGATAGCTAATAATTTCAATTCATTTCAAATATGTATTTATTGAATATTTATGACATACATGCCTATATACTAGAGGTCTGAAGGGATAAGATAATAAGGATGACATAGTCCTTCTCTTTGAGGAATTTTCAGGATAGCACAGATACAGAAGAAAACAAGTACAAAAATATCTGAAAAGGAGGAGAACAAGCCTGAGATTTGGAGCCAAAAGGTTCAGTTTCAGATTTCAGCTTTGTTAATTCTTTCTTCTGTATCTTTGGGCAAATCACTTAACATTTCTGGACCTCCATGTTCTTCTTAATAAAATAAATTGGAGGAAATAGATGGTCATCATGGTCCCTTCTAGCTACAAATATATAATATTATATTTATAAATAAATTAGAATGAACTAAGAACCCTAAGATAAGTGGAGTTAGAAATGTAGGACAAGTTCAGGAAAGAGGTCAACACTATAGTTCAAGGAAGGAGTTTCATAATAAGAGCTTATTTGATGGGTGCATAGAACTTGGACCTAGAAAGGAACTTAGAGGTCATTTATTACAACCCCTTGATTTTAAGAATGAAGAAATTTAATCTGAGAGTGTATTTGTAGTGTGCCAGTGTTACATAGCTATTAATTTGCTAACCTAGAATAAAAACTCTTTTTTGTTTGTTTTTCAATATATAGTGATTATGTTGTTACCTCAAATCTATCCTTATCTCAATATATCCTTTTGTTGTTTATTTGTTTTAGTTATGTCTGACTATGTGTGACCCTATTTGGGATTTCTTGGCAAAAATACTGGAGTAATTTCTTAAAAAATTCCCTTCTCCACCACATTTTACAAATAAGGAAACTGAAGCAAATAGAGTCAAATAATTTTTCCCAGGGTCACACGACTAGTAACTGTCTGAAGCTGGATTAAAATTTAAATCTTTCTACTCCAGGTCTGGTACTCTATCCATTGTACCACCTATTATATGATGGCATATACCTGCAATAACCCTAAGTATTAGGTAATATAGTATATTGTTTTCAAGACTCAGGGGAATATGGGAAGGGGATTAACAAGGTGCTTGAACATTCTGCATTCTTCATACTTCCTAGCAGAGAACTAAGTTGATTTTCTAAGGCTATATATTATAATAATAGGAGTATATATGGAGAAATAAAGAATATATATAGAGAAATAAAATAGAGGCCAAGGACCAAATCTAGTGAAATGGTCACATTCCAAAAATATGAAAAGGCATGAGTTAACTGAAAAAAATCTACAGATGTAGCTGTTAAACCAAGAAACTGTATGTAAGTATAAGGAGCAGAAGTTTTAAAAGTGAAAGGGCTGTCAGAAGTGTTCAATATTATGAAAAAATTAAAATTTGGTGTCAAATATAATAGTTAAAAATTTGGTTTGACAAAAATAGAAATGGTTAAAAAGAAGAATTGTTGTGATCTTCTTTTATAAAAATTCAAAATTAAACTATGAGTATATTTGTAGCTTTAGTAGTTTTATTACAGCATGGAAGAGATAGTAAAGAGGGAAATGTAGGAAGGAGGTAGAAAATATGTCCTATATATTGCTGATCCAAATAAATACAGCTCAACACCGACAAAGACTCCCTCATGTCCCAATCTCCAACCAGGAATCATAGTAGTCTCTTCAGCAAAAATCTCTAACTCAGAGGTCCAAGGCAGAAGAATTTCTCCAATGCAGAAGACCCTCCAACACAGAGATATCAATGCAAAAGTTCTCTCTCAGCAAAAGTCACCAAGGGAGCAGAAGCCCTCCAAGACAGCATAAAGAATCAGAATGCCTCAGCTGGCTTTTATAAGCAGTTTTTTCCCTCATCACTTCCTGTCTCTCTGGTTTCTCCTTCCTTTCACTGTGGGCTGTTCTATCACATCTCAGGAACCAATCAAAAGTCTCTTATTTGCCTAACACTGCCCAGCCCAGGAGGGCAGTGCTTGTTGTCTTTTAGTACTAAGTGTTAATGACTAAGTAAGTGTGAACTCTCTTCATTAGTGACTGACAAACAATTAAGTAGGGGTACTTCAATTTCCTAATTGATTAACTTAAAATAGACAAAGGAAATAAAAAATTCCCTTTCACAATTTGTGACAAGTCAAGCAAAATGTGGACTGGGGAAAAAAGCTATTGCATTTATTCATAAAGTCACTAGTCATGTTCATGAGAACAGATTCATTAAAAGAGCCAAGTTACACAAGACAAAAGGTTTAATGATTAAAGAAATGGTTGAGACTTATATTTGAGGAAATTTGACAATGAGAGGAAAAGAGGTAAGATGGCATAAAAAGATAAATACTGAGATTATTCTCACACTATCTTTAGGAAAGTAAATATAATAAAACATGACTTTTTAATTTTAGTGAAAGGGAACAGTCATTTCTTCCTTAGGAATTTAATAGCAAAACTTATACTTTCATCAAAGAAAATTATTCAAAAGGTTTTCAGTATCTTTTGAGTTCAATAGGCTTAATTGACATTAATTTTATTTTAGGCCCCCTCCTTGCCTTTCATAACTCTCAAAAGAACATAAATACAATTATTTTCATAAATGTTCCTTTTTCTACATTCTTCTTAAAATGGTACAGTTCATAGCAGTTATATGTAAAGTGAACATTTTCTTTTCCATTTTTGATTTTGCCATTTGGGAGAGTGTTACTAGGAGATATATGAAGTATTATAAAACATACAGTAGGAAAAGTCTGAGCTTGTTCCTTAATGAAAACAAATAGGTGCCAAGTCAGTTAATTTCTACTTGTTTAGTATAGAAAAAATGGTTCATTCAACTTTAATATAAATTGAAGTTTTTATCAAGTGTGAGACTAAATAAGTGTCATCTTTTTAAAAAGATAATGACAACTCAAATATGAAAGGCCTCATTGAAATATGACATCTGATTTGTAATAATTAGATGAATGTACATATTGAAAATCAAATAAAGAAAAGTAATGAAATATTGCCAACACAGAGATTTGTTTTTCTTCATTGTATATTTGTTATGTAGATTTTTCTTACCTTCTGTCTTAGAATGAACACTAAGTATTTGTTCCAAGGTAGCTAAGTGGTAGGGGCTACGCAATGGAGGTTAAATGACTTGCTCAGAGTCCCACTGATAGAAAGTATTTGGGGTTATATTTGAATGCCAGAACTCCTGTCTCTGAGCATTGCTCCCTATCCACTGAGCCACCTAGGTGACCCCAATTTTCTTTTTCTTTATTTTTCAATGGGGGAAAGGGAGAGGAGAAAAGAAAATAGATATTTGTTTTATTTTAAAATTGTAATTTAATTTAAATATTAAAATGAAATAATAATGAATATAGTAGTGATAGAATCAAAGACTAACTAGTCTTCTGTAAAAACAAAAACAAAAACAAAAATATATTTCATTGTACAATAAAAAAAACTAATACCCAAAGAGATTTCCTGTTTGCTTTTTTATGACATTATATTTTCTGTCTTGATAGGGAAAAATTACATTTTAAAAGGTTGCAACTTGTTTTTCCTTCTGTTGTCTTCTACATTCAAATTATAATCAGAAAATAATACTATGGTTTTTCAATGTGTACTTCAGTTAGAAATGATATACTAAAGAGAACATAAGGAATATTTACTGTCATTTGATAATGATATGTGTATGAATAAATGTGTATCTATGTATATATAAAAGGAATTAGAGAAATAATTCTATCATTTTCTTCAAATTACATTATATTTTGTAAAAGTAACAACATATATATGTTCTACAAATTTATATAATTTACCATTAATTGTGATATTCTGATAAAAAATGCCTCCCTCATCTGCATAGTTAGAACAGAAAACACTTTGCTACTTTGCTGGATCTATAATGTTGTTGGTACTGATCACAAACTACCAGTGGATTATCACCCCTTGTACTTTATGTATGTATTCCTTCATAAATATGATTACAAAATAAGAAATGGTTGCACTTAGTATTCTGAAGGCTTTTTCTTTGTCCATTTTTGTATTCTCAGTGTTACAGGCCAGTAGTAACAAAACACCAGTGGATTATTATAATTTGTTGAGGGGACCATGGACATGAAAACATAGGGCAAAGGAGAGATTAAGATGGAAGATGCATGAAAGATACACACATAATTTAGGAAAGTATCTTTGAGGGTTGTGACAGAGCCTGGCTTTGGAGAAAAAGTGCTGGGCTGAAGAGTATGTGAAATTGATCACCTCAATAGGAGAGGGTCCCCAGGAGTGGATTCCAGAGGAAGAGGAAACTCTGGCTTGGAGAACAGTGAGGGTCTCTCGGTCCTGAGAAGCTGAAGAGAGAAGTTGAGAAAAAGACTTTCTCCTGAGGGTTACCCATTTTTCCTGCTGGTGACTGGAAATATTTTACCCCAACATTTCCCATTTGAAGGGACTTCTGAAGAGAAACCTGAGCAGACTTTGCCTCAGCTCCTTTTGCCCAGGGGTGAGTCAACCTGCCTTTCTCCCAGGGGGCTCAGTATGCCAAGGCCAGAGTCCTCTCCACCCCTAACTTGAGGAAGAAAGAAAAGGGTTTAGATAGAGAAAGGGACCCATTTTCTCCATTTTCCTTTTCCTATTCTTTCCTGACCATTATTCATTTTGTATTACCTGATATAGTTAACATTAAAAGTTATCTGTTCCCCAAGCTGAGTGTGAGTTAATGGATAAAGGGGAGACCCTTCAGTCTCAAGTAGTGGAGGGAGGACAAGGGACAAGAGTGAATCTGGGAGAGCAGCTTTAGCTAAGGAGGAAAGGCAGTAGGGGGAATATCTTCAAATCCCTTCTCCTCTCTCTGAGCCAATCCTGAACCCTGGTTTCAGAAAGGGGTTCTCCTTTCTTTACTCCTCTCTATACTGAAAGTCCAAACTTCCCTTGGGATACAAACTTCCCTCTTTTATCTTTTTTTTAAATACAGGGTTTACCTTTAAAGTTGAGTCCAGCAGGAGGGTTCCTTGGCTCTGTCTTGTTGTTCGGTTTGCTTTTCAGTCTCCTAGTAGCATTTAGTTTGTAATCAGTAAGGAAGGGTTTTTAGAGGTCTGAACTTTTGCTGCCTCTATGCCGCCATCTTGACTTCCTCAATGAGCTTTTTAAAAAATATTTGTATTTTACTCATACTCACCAAACTTAATTGTGCCTGTGTACCAAATTATACTAACCAAAGTAACTCATTTTAATTCCTGACAACATGCTACTTGTTTGCATTCCTCCTACATAAATTAATAAACATTTCTACTTTGGTCTTTATAACCTAACCAGATTCATAGGATGTTTTGGGAGCTAATTCATGAAGAATGACATATTTGACAAGTTTTATTCTAAATCATATCCATAATTTGCTGGTTAGAAAGTGATGGTTTGTTATATAGATATTATATAAACTATAATGCAACCCAAAGCCACTATTAAAATCATAAATATCTATCTAAAATTTTACTTTGGTAAATTTTGGAAGCCATTGGGGAGAAATCATATGAAGGATTTAAAAAAATTCTCATGTTATCCTATTTCCAAAAATTGATATATTCATGTATTTGATTTTAGCAAATATGTAGGCATAGAGGCATTGGTTGTATTACACATGTCAACCTTTTATTCTTTTTAGATATCTTAATATAATGATTGGGATGAAAGGAAAGGAATATGAGTAAACCAAGAAGCTTCTAAATATATAGAAAATGGAAAATAAAAATTTAACACATAATAAATTTTACTCCCTATTGACATTATTCTTGAGAAGTGGAAAGGTAATATGGAAAAGAAACAATTGCCTAATTCATTCAGGAAATAGGATTATAATATTCCATGAGTAGGAATAAGAAAAAGATTCTTAGGCAGGAAGTACCCATCTTTTGTCTCAGGGTTTAATTTTTTTTTCTTTTTAGAGAAATGCCATTTTCCTTATCTTAGAGCTTTTACTCTGTTGCATGAGTAAAACGAGATAGATGTTAATGATGAAAAAGTGGCAGCAACTACACATTGAATATGAAATTAGAGTTTATCATAAAGTTTTTCATTTGAAAAATAAGTCATGGACCAATTTATCTCAGGATTTTAATTCTATCCTAATTTATAGGATCCTATTAAATCTTACTAAATGCTGGTCACAAAAAGAAAATGGGTTACAAAATATAGTGAATAAACAGGTATGGTCTTGGATGTTTTAAAATTTTAATTACATAACATTAAATATAATCTGTTCTAGGCCATGAAGAACTTCCCAGACTGTTCTGATCATAAGAAAAACAAAGGTGGCAAAATAAATTAGCTTTGCTCTGGCACCATCATTCCTAGTAATGCCATTTGAAGAGTCACAGCAACAATGGTGGATACAAGAGGGAGGATAAATCATGGTGCAGTGATCTTTTTCCATACTGCATTATGAAATTTTATATTTCTGTACAGTGAGGAGGTAATAATAATAATAATAGTAATAATAATAATAATAATAAAATGAATTTAACTAGGTAGGGACAAGAAAAGCCGGTTGAAGAGGAGTGAAAGTCCAGAAAAAGATTTATGAACCAGAGAACTGGGAGAGAGTGGGAGTGTCAGGCCTCATAAACTCTGCTTTGTCAATTGCTCTAGTGGCCCCTTAATGATGCTAAGGTGTCATCCCATATTTGGGGAATAACAGTCATTTGTAGGAAAGAATAAATCAGAGAATTTCTGACCTGGAGAATACTCACCTTTATTCCGATTTCTTCTTCCACCAGGACTGAAAGCATCCTTTTCTGAGGAAAAAGGGAAGAAGTACCTACCTGTTTTTGCAACTGAGTTCATTATTCATCCTTGATTCTCAGTTGATAATACTGAGTTTTGCAATAAACTGAGTTTTATTCATTCACATTTAAATTAGGAACCTGAGAACCCTCCAAACAAATTCTGAGACAATTGTTTCCTCCTTTATTTTTTGATGATTGGAATAACACTTAACAAATTAATTTCCACTTAACTTATTTGTGCACAAGCCATTCTTAAATCCTAGATAATAAGCTCCCTCATTTTCCTTTTGCATTCCCCACAATGACTAGGTTCACAGTACACTGCTGTGTAGCTTAGCAAATAATCAATAAATTAATTTATTAAATGAATACATCAATGATTGACCCATGCTCTTTGGAAGAGACATCATCTTGCAATTAGGTAGATGGAAGGGAGTCAGATTGGCAATGGGCAGTTAGGAAGAAGGTGACTAAATTTCTTTGTGCTAAAAATTCCTGAAACAGAAAAAAATCATTAAAAAATTCCTATCTACCATTTGTAGGAAGTGGATTCTACTACTGACTTTCATTATACAGTAATTTAAACCTGTTAATGACTTTTTAAAAATAAAATTGGGCTTTCATTAAAAACCTGATTTTAGTAATAAAAAGAAATTTTACTTTCCCCTTACATTTAAAAATATTTATCTATTCATTCATTCATTTTCAATATCTATTTGCTTACTTATATTTAACAGATTTTTTTACATGTATACTTCCAAATTATCTTCCTTCTTCTATTTTTGAGAAGGCAAGCAATATGATATTAGATATATATGCATATATATATATATATTTCATGCAAAATATGTTTTGATGTCAGCTATGTTGTCAAAAGGCAAGAAAAATAAAGTGAAAAAGACATGTTTCAGTATGAATTTGAGTTTGTTACCTCTTTATAGAGGTAGATATCATTTTTTTAATAATATGAATCCTTTGGAATTGTCTTGGATTATTGTTTTGAAAAGAGTATATAAATCTTTCAAAATTGATCTTCTTTACCATGTTGCTGTTAGTGAATAAAGTACTTTTCTAGTTCTGCTCATTTCACTTTGCATTAGTTAATGAAACTCTCTTCAACTTCCCCCCCCAAAAGCAAACTGTTCCTCATTTATTATAACATAATAACATTCCTTCTCAATCATATACCATAAATTGTTTAGCCATTCCTCACTTGGTGACAACACTCAAATTTCTAATATGTTGATACAATAAAAAAAGAGCTGCTATTAATGATTTTCTATGTATGGATCCTTTTCCCTTTTCTTTGATTTCTTTGGGAGACAGATGTGGTAGCTCTATTATTGGGTCATTTGGCATGTACAGTTTTATTGCCCTTTGGGATTTGTTCCAAATTGTTTTCCAGAATGTTTGGATCAGTTCATAATTCTACCAACAATGTATTAATATACCTATTTTTTTTATTATAGCACTTTCAGAATTTGTACTTTTCCATTTCTTTCTTGGTAACCAATCTGATAGGAGTTGGGTGTTACTTCAGAGTTCTTTCCATCTTCAGTTCTCTAAACAATAGAGATTTAGATAATTTATTCATGAGAATATTGATATATTTAATTTCTTCTGAAAATTTCCTCTTCAAAACCTTTCATTATTTAGTAAATGACTCATATTTATGTAATTTTTTCAAAGTTCTGTTATATATGTTTATAAGGATATGTACATACATATATGCCTATATGAAATGATGCCATTTCTAGAAAAATATAATGTAGTTTTTCTCTTTTCTTAAACTTTATTTTTTAGAATATTTTTCCATAGTTACATGATTCAGGTTATCTCTCTCCCCCCTTTCAAAGTTGGCAAGCAATTCCACTATTATAGATGTACTATTATTCAAAATCTATTTTCATATTTGTTTTTGTTATAGAGTAATCTTTTAAAATGAAAATTCAGAATCATATATCCATATAACTAAATGATATATCATATTTTTTTCTTCTGCATTTCTACTCCCACAGTTCTTTCTCTATATGTAGATAGCATTTTTCTCAAAAGGCCCTTGGGATTGTCTTTAATCATTACACTGCTATTAGTAGAAGTTTATTACATTTGATCATATCCTAATATTTCAGTCACTGTGTACACTGTTTTCCTGGTTCTGTTCATTTCACCCCACATCAGTTCATGGAGGTCTTTCCAGTTCATAAAAACATCAATCAATTCATCATTCCTTATAGCACAATAGTATTCTTTCACCATCATATATCAAAATTGGTTCAGTCATTTCCCAATGAAGGGATATCCCCTCAATTTCCAATTTTTGCCACTAAAAAAAGTGAAGCTTTAAATAATTTTGAACAAACATTTTTTATTATCTATTTGGGGTACAAACCCAGCAATGGTATTGCTGGATCAAAAGGCATGCAATCTTTTTTTCACCCCTAGTTTTTTTTTTTGACATATTATTCTAAACACTTTACCACTATACCCTCTATATGTACTTCTTCTAGCTATACTATGATAATGATAAAAAAATAAGTGTTATAGATATTATCTTTCCATATAGGAATATTAGTCATTTGACTTTATTGAATACCTAATTTTTTTCTCTTTCTTAATTATATCTTTATGCTTCTCTTGATTTTAGTACTTGGGCATCATTTCTGTTTATCTGGTCTTTTCTTCAGGAATTCTTGGAAATTTTCTATTTTATTAAAGAACCATACTTTCCACTGAAAGAATATAGTCAGTTTTGATGGGTAGGTTATCCTTGGTTGTAGACCCAATTCTCTTGCCCTTCTGAATATCATATTCCAAGACTTGTGGTCCTTTAGTGTAGAGTCTTCCAGGTCCTATGTAATCCTTATTGGTGCTCCATGTTATCTAAATTGTTTCTTTCTAGCCATTTGTAGTATCTTCTCCTTGGAGTGGAAGTTCTTGGCCTGTGCTATAATGTTCCTGGGAGTTGTCATTTGAGTATTTAATGCAGGAGGCGATCTCTGGATTCTTTCAATTTGCCTTCTTGTTTAAGAATATTAGGACCATTTTCCTGGATAATTCCCTGTATTATGATGTCTAGGCTTTTTTTTTTTTTTGGTCATGACTTTTAGATAGTCCAAAAAGTCTTAAATTGTCTCTCTTGAATTTATTTTCCAGGTTAGTTGTTTTCTTAATCAGATATCTCTTACATCTATATTTTTCATTCTTTTGATTTTCTTTTATTGTTTCTAGGTATCTCATTAAGTCATTAGCTTCCATTTCCCCTATTCTAATTGTTAAAGGTTGAATTTCTTACAGAATGATTTGATTCTCCTTTTATATTTTGTCCATTGTTCTTTCCAAGTCATTTTTCTCTTCCTCCAACCTTTTTGCCTCATTTTCCAGTAGGTCAGTTCTGGCTTTTAATACATTGTTGTTGCTTTTTTTTTCTTTTGATTCCTCTGCTTATTTCCAGATGATCTATTTTTCTTTTTAGACTGCTGTTTTCATTTTCCCATTTTTCAATCTGTCATATTTGATTTTTGAATTCCTTTTTGAGCTCTTCCCTAGCTTCAGTCAAATTCCCTTTTTTGTTTGTTTTTTTTTAAGGATTTGTTTGAAGGTCCTTGGATCCTGACTTCCACTTTTAGTTCTATTCTTTGGTCCTTATCTCCATAGAATCTTTCAATCATAACTTTCTTTTTTTTTCCTCCTCTTGTTTACTCCCTTTATTTACTTTATGCTTGTTTGTTTGTTTATTTACTTATTTTCCACTCTATGGGCAATAAACTTGCCCCTCTGTTGACATATTGAACCAAGGTGTTTGAGTTGCTCTGCCCTGAGGCTGAATCTTCTATTTTTTCAATCCTCTGCTGGCAAACTGGATTCAACAGGTTGAGCTAACCTGTCAACCTAGCCTGCCCTGGGGCAAAATCTTCACTCTAGCCAGAGGGACCTGATGCTCCCCCACCCCCAACCCAAGTTCCTCTTTCCCAACTATGTTCAGAGCCCTGGACCTTGAGTGGTGGGTCAGAGGCATTACCTTATGGCTACAACCTTTCTGTGGGGCTCACACAGTCTGCTTTTAATCTCATGTCTCATCATGGTTGGTGGAGGAGAGTGTTTACCCAGCTGCCTCTCTTTTCTACCCTGAAAATAGACATTGTGCCTACCTTTCAAATTGTATTTAGGAGGAGAAATCCCATAACTTCTTCTTGTTCTTGGGTTTTGATTTCTGATTTTTTTGGGTAGTACATTTTAAAGACTGATATGAAAGGATAATTGGAGAGGTTTTGGCTTTTGGTTCTCCTACATTGCCATCTTGGCTCCACCCCCACCATAATGTAATATTTCCATAAGTTTTCAGCTTCTTTTTTCTAATATGGGGTACATTGCTTTTATTTGCACAAAATCTTTTTAAAATTACATATAATTAAAATTATCCATTTTTACATACTGTGATCCTCTCTATTCCTTCTTTTGGTCATAAACTCTTCTGTTATTCATGAATATGACTGATACATTTTCGAAGCTCCTTTAACTTACTTAAGAGCACTCTTTGGGTATAAATCACATATTTATTTTGAACTTAATTTTGGTATTGATTTTAATGTCAGTTCATGCTTAGCTAGTGCCAGCTTGTTTTATAGTTTTCCCAGATAATTTTGTCAAGTGGTGAGTCCTCACCTCAAAATCTTGGATCTTTGAGTTTATAAAAAATTTTATTTGTATAGTTCTTAACTAAAGTGTGTATTCCACTCAATCTATTCCACTAATCCATAGTTCTATTTCTTATCATTTTATATGATTTGAAATTTAGTATTGCAATGCTGATTTTCTTCACATTATAATGATTCCACTGATTTCTGTCAACTATTTTTTTCTTCCAGAAGAATTATGTTATTATTTTAGCTATCTCTATAAAATAATTTTTAGTAATTTTGATTGGTACAGCCCTTAAGAAGTCAATTGATTTGTTAACTTAATGTGTTTTTTTTTATTGTGTGCATATAATCTTTAGGTTTCTCTTATGAAATTCTTATAAGTTACATATATTTTTGCATAAAGGAATGTAAGCAGTTAAACATTATTGAATTCCATATGATTCTTTTTTCAAGTTTACTTCTGTATGCTTTTCTTGACTTTGGTGTTTGAATATCAAATTTTCTATTTAACTCTGGTCTATTGATCAGGAATACTTTTAATTCCTAAATTTCATCAAAGTCATTTTGTTCCCCTGAAGAATTATACCTAGTTTTGCTTGACAGGTAATTCTTGGTTGTAATCCTAGCTCCTTTACTTTCCAGAATATAATATTCCAAGGTTTTTGCTCCTCTAATGATAGGTGATAAATCTTTATCCTGATGGTCACTCTTTGGTAATTCTTTTCTTTTTTTGCTTATTTTCCCCTAATTACATGTAAAAAACAATACCTACTTTAATTCTCTCTCTCTCCCTCCTTTCTTCCCCACCCCTTGCATTATTCCACATTAATCCTTTTTGGAAGTAAACTCTAACAAAAAAATTAAGAAATAGTTATGCATATCTGCAAATAATCATACAAATTTATATACATATATCTTTAGCCCCATTTCCCTTCTCTGAACTTTAGTTCCCCATTTTCACACATTGAGATACCTCATCATGACCCCTTAAGAATTTAAAGCTAAAATTGTACAAAACAGATCTCATTATCATTGCCTTCAAAACATCTGTCAAATTTCTTCATTACTGTCAAGGATGTCACCATCCTTGAAGTAACTCAGTCTTACTACATCTTAGAACCTTCACTTCTACTTAACCCTACATATCCAATGTTGCCAAATCTTATTGTTTATCATTTTTATCCTTCTCTTTTTACTCATATAACCACAATCCTAATTTAGGGTCTCATAATTTTATATGTGAATTATTGTTATATAGCCTTCTAATTGTTCTCTATGCCTAAATTTTCTCTCTAATCTTTTGTTCTCCCTTGCTCAGTATCTTCCACTGGTTTCATATAATCTCCAGGATCAAACAGAATCTTATCCTTCCCATTTAAAGGCTTATATTATCTGAACCATTCCTACTTTTCTTGTATTCTTAAACTTCACTCACTATATGATTCAGCTGTACTGCTCTGCTATCATGACAGATTTCCTTCATTTATTGCCGTACTATAGAAAGCTAGAGTTAGATAAGGAAGCATGTAAGAGAATTGGATTCTTAAAGAAAAAAAAAAGATGAGAAAAAGCACCAACCTTATCAAAGTCAATTCAAAATGAAGATAACCCTCTGATCTAAGTTTGCCTGAATTTAATAAGTGGAGAATGTGAGGTTTCTAATCACTGTATATTACTTCTTTATATAAACTGTCCAAGTTCCAAAATCTTTGTGTGTGCCATTTTCTGTAGAATAAATGTCTCTAAATATTAAGAGCTAATTAATTCAGTGTTAAATATTTACATATGTGAGTTTACACACCTCTATTTAGAAAGTATATTCCATTGGAAATAGATTTCCTTGCATCTTTCTTTCAGTAAGATAGAAAATCAGTTAACTAGTGACCTCAAAGCTCTGAGAAAGATTATTGGCTGAAATGTCAAATTCTATTCTAATAGATTGTGATTATAAGGCAAACATCACTACTTGAAATTAAACCTTTTAACTATATTATTTAAATTATGTGCATTCATTACTAAGAAATAAAGCTTGGTGTGACACTATTGGAATGCTAAAAAAAAATAGGATTCAGAACCCTAGATTATCATGTTTATTTTAATCCAATTTCATTCTGTGATCTTTGGAAGTGTCATTTATTGTCTGGACAAGGAAAAGTGGGTAAGATGAAATTCCTGGTATTAAGCTTCACTGTAGTTAACTCATAGGAATTTAAATTTTCATTTATATTTGAGAAGTTACTACAAAGCCCGCTTTATATTATTAATTAGTATTAGAAAGGCACAAATGAAGCAACATTACAAGCAGGAGAGTGCTACAGCGCTTTTTATATTGGCTTTTGAGTCATTATTATTAAATTTTCAGTGTCAGTACTGTAAAGATTAAAATTAGTATTCAATACTATAAGTATTATTTTAATACTATTTATTAAAATCCACTTAGAATAGAGAGAAATTAAAAAAAAAAACAGAGAGGCTAAAAATCTGCTCCCTCCTTCATGCTGATACCACCCCAAGAGACCACCTGAGCAGAAACAGAAACTCAAAACTCTAAGCCACATAAGGAGATGCACAAATAGGAAAAGGGGAAGAGGATTGTGGGAAATGCAGTCTCTAATCAGTACAGTACTTATGCTTCAGAAATCAGCAAATGCTTCAAATCTAAGCTTCATTTTTGTTGTTGTTGATTATCTAGACAGGAAACTGATGGATAAAATGTTTATAATGCTGACTTTATATGAATTTTATACATACTTCTTAAAGAGTATTGTATTTTTATATATACTTGTCCTCTCTCTTCTTCCCTAATTCACTCTCTTGTCCAATGGTAGGTAATCTTCTTGTGAACAAGAACTATTCTCATTTTTATATTTGTACCCTCAGCACCTAGAACCGTGATGAAGAACCCATGACACATGTGTCAGCACTGACAGATGTAGCTATTTTTGATGACCTGCAGCCACCTGTGGGCTTAGTGTGCTTTGGGCCTGGGAGCTTTCTTGGTAGCCTTGTGCCAGTAGCTATGCCCTGGCCAGGGTTGGTGGGGTATGTGGGTGGGAGGGGTTGAAGGGGAGGTGGGGTTGGGGAAGACTGCTACATGAGCTGGCCACAGGAGAGAGGGTAAGCGGGGGTGGGGGTGGGGGTGAGGGTATGGGGGTGATGGCAGCTCACCAGGAGGCTGTGGTTTCTAGGGCTCCCGCCAAGGTGGGGAGGAGATATGCACTCATGGGGGCAGGCAGGCTGGTGGGTGCAAGCTGCTGATCTCACAGCACCCTGAGCCAGTTGACTGGGGTGGGGCGGGATGGGGTCTGGCTGTTGGAAGACTGGGAGGGGCTCCAGCCCAGGTGCAACAGAGGAGTGCCTGGACCTGATTACCAGGGGTTTTTAGAACCCTGAAAAATATAGCAATGGCTTTACTCATAATTTTTCCCTCTACGTACTTTTGTGAGACCTTATTCTTAGTGTTAATATCAAAATCAATAAATGAAACAGATTGACTGATGAAGTTATTAACTCTTGCTTGGGCTTGAAGTGTACAAAATACCAACCTTCAATAGAAGATTTAGCCAATGAAGTTCAGCAACAAAAAAGTCACTAATAGGCAGGTTAGTTAAAGAATTCCCCCTTCCCGTCACTTATCTTCATTCTCAGAACCCCACACAAATTAAATAACATCAAAACCAACAAAAGAAACTGATTGACAGATGAACAAAGAAGTCACTAATCAGGTAAATTAAATAATTAGTTTTTGATTTATTGAATACATTAATATGTTACCGTTATACATTTTTGTTATTTAAACTATAAATATCACAAAATTATTTTTTTGTTTTTGTTTTTTCTCAAAGTGACACATCACCCGAGTATTGATTGTTTTTTTGGTTAATTTTGACACACCAAGCTCAAAAGGTTGCCCATCACTGATGAAAAATATGAAACACATAATAAAGCAGCAATATCAGTAAGCATTAATATATATTAGGTTGACAAAGGATTATAACTATATTATGTCTTTGGACACTTCATAACATCTCTGTCAGCTAGACGTCTCATTTTACAGATAAGAAAATAGACCTAAGAGAAGTTAAACAACTTGTCCGAGATGACACAAATAACAAATATATGAAGTGGAATTTAAAATCAGATCTTCCTAAATTCAAGTCTTATACTCTTGCCTGCTCTATTGTATAGTTTCTTTATAGTGTCTAATAAATACTTGTTCACTTTTTAAAAATAAAAATTACTCAATTAATTTTAGGTTGATGGGAATGAAAAAAATATTAAAAATGGGATAAATTTCAAATGTATAGAAAGTTTCATTAGATCTTTAAAGTGCTAAGAACTTATAATTTTATAATATCATGTCTCTGTTGAAACTGTCCCCTCCACTCTGCCTGAGTATACAAGAGATACTTAGTTAATGAAGAACCTGAGGGTCAAGAGGAACTACCTTAAATTTTTCCCTTCATGTCCCAGGTAGGCCTTAGAATATGAATTGAATGGGAGGCTAGCAGATGGAGGTGATGGACCTCAGGAAATCCTAGACTGGTCCTTCAGATAATTCTAAACTTTCCCCTGATCCTTGCTTAATCTCCTAGGATAAACCAGAAAAAGTAATACATGAGTTCTATGGATGGAAAAAAAAAAGACACTGTCAGCATTTCGGTCTTTTTTCCAAATTGGGTCTATCTAAACTAGACATAAAAAGGAGAAGCAGGGAGAAGTACAATTTTTCACTGCTAACATTTATAAAAGTTAAACTAAGCTTTCATACTGCCTGTACAGAAAATAATAAAAATTTGAGGATGGAGAAGAGAGGAGAGTCTTCTATAACTGCAAAAGCAGATAAAGTTCCCTTTCTTTTTGTATCTTTTGGCTTGTTTCTCCAATTGATGTAGTGTTTTCTTGGGTATTATCTGTTAGGCTATGATTCTGAATGAAAATAAAATTATTTCTTGGCATGTTGTATAACCATCGTATTATTGAGCTAATTCCATTTATCATAAATATGATAATCATTTACTCATACTTTTAACTTCTGCATTTCTTTTTATTCTTTTTGACCAGTTATTGCCCTACTGTGGCTTCTGTAGTCTCCTTACAAATAAGTCATGTACCCTCAACTCCCGAGCACAGGATTTTTTCTTTTTTTACTTCTTTTACTTTTTGTGAAGCAGCTTGTGTATGATTCCCCCAGAAATGCCACAAGACAGTTTCATATTTTGGCTGTCAGGTCAATTAAAGAATTAAAAATTATCTTCTCTGTCTCAGGGACTTTGAGATCTTAAACACATATATTATTTAATTTAATTATTTTTATTTATATATAGATTTTATATACATATATACATTTGTTTGTTTATTCATTCATTCATTCATTTATTTGTTTATTTATGTCATGTGTTGCCTGAAGATTTCATAGTTTTGTTTATGGGTCCTGACATGCTTGAAGTAGCCAGACTCTTGGTTTCTAGTCACATATAGCTAATTGTGCTGCTGGTTCAGGTCTGCTTTATTTGCCTCTACATAGATGTTGCATGGAAGCTGCCCTTATGTCTCTTTCAAAATAAACCTCATTTCACTATATTGACTATAACTATATCATATAGTCCCTATCTACATTTCTTAGTTAGAACATCGAGATGGACTGATTTTTCCATTAAGTTAATGCATTTGGGTACAGAAAATACTGAAGGGTCTTGGATGTGATGAAACTGTCCTAAGTTAAGTCCAAAGTCAGGAGCTTGATAGTGGCGCTGAGCCATCCCTTCTCCCATAGGGAAAAAAGGTGAAGGAGCTTTGATTAAGGTAACACATGGCAAAATAACAGCTTACTTCCATTTAGAAAGATGAAAAGACTTATGTTTCTAGGAGTCAGCCATTATTACAGCAAAATAGCATGTTACATTGTGGTCTGGTTAAACTACAGTTATGATGTAATGATGTAATAAAAACACTTCTCAAATCCTTTTTGTTGTCCCAGATGTGATCGTGAATTCTCTCATGAGATGAGCCCAGGATACTCACTCTGAGAGGTTCAATAAATATAAGAATGGTTTCAGGAATTTTAGAAAAACAGCACATCTCTAAGAACCTCCAGAGGGAGGCTAGTCTCTCTCTTCCCTCCAGTACCTTCAGTGAGTCCTGAGTCAGCTTCAATCCAGCTACCTACCTCAGGTCTCTTTTTACCTCAGACGCTTTTTACTGAGCCCTTAGGAAGCCTCAGATCTAATTTACCATTGACTTCCATTTTGTTTGTCTTCTAGTGGCATCCCAGTGAGTACTGGATCAATCGTGGATTTTGAAGTCCATGTTTCTCTCTTCACCCCTTGAATTAGCCCTGGATTCCTGAGACCTGCCTACCAGCTCACATCCTTCAGTACATGAGAACCTACTTCTACCATCTCCTACTTCCTTAATATCCTCTCCCATGTCATCCCATTCACTTGTTCCCGTTTGTCATGGAGTTAACCTTGTGTGCATCACAGTACATATTATCCCCTGCCATATGCTTGGACCATGAAGGACACTGAATGATCCAATGTGACTTCTTCATTGAACCTCTCTCAAATTATTGGTTCTTCCCCTTGACTCATTGATTACTATACTTTCAACTCATCTTAATCTCACCATTTTAGTTATTTTTTATCCTCATTTGCCAATGTGAAAACCCAATCTCTGTCCCTCACTGCCCTTTCCCATTGTCCTCTATTCTACTCTACCCTTGCAGTCTCCCACACTGGATATACCTAGTCCTTTCACTACATTTTCTGAAATGACTTTTTTTTATAATAGATTTGATTTTTAACTCTAAAATGTTCCTTTCTTATGCCTTCTACTTTCTCGTGCTTAATGAAGTTGGGTTTCTCCTAATGACAAAATGTCCCACAACACCCTTTCTGGTGCTTTTTACACATACACTCATGCTTTCCCATCCACTTGCTGTAATGGTGGAATCAGAATCAGAACCCTTGCTCTCAATAGCCAAATCCAGATTGTTCCTCTACCACTATTAATTAGCAATTTCTCTTCCTCTTAGTTCACAATATTCCCCAAAACATACTTAGATCTTTTGTGAACTCAAAGGGTCCCTTACACAAGTGTTATCAGTTTAATTAAAGAATGTTTTATTCTTACTAGTAATTATAATGATTGTTTTCTTGGTTTAAAAAACCTTCAATTTCTTATAGAAATCATCCTTTATCATATTAACATTTTTAATTATAAATTTTACTTTCTCTATTTCATTTAATAGTTTTTCTTGAAAATCATTATTGTTAATGACTGTAATTTCATTGCATTTTCCTTCCAAAAACTTGGATAAGTTTGGGAAACAAAAATGTGTTTTTTGTATGGAAATAACCAAGCAGGTTGCTATGTTTTTATATTTTTAACAAATTTATATAGTGTACAATTATTTTTAATTGTTGATTGATATCTTCAAATGTCTCTGGTTTTAGTACTTTTTATGTAGTAATATATTTAGAGCTTAATTAATTTATGTTATTAGATTAATTTATTTGATCAATATATTTGTTGAAAATATGTTTGATCAACATATCTGTTAATTTTGTAAATTTGGGTATTGTATATTTTTGTAATACTTATATTAAACATTATATTTTCAGATTTATTTATAAGCAACTCTTCAAAATAGTCTCTTCTAGGGATAGGAACTATAACTGTGGTTTGATGGCTATAAGTAAGTCATGGGTTAAGAAACTATGAAAACAGGTTATAATTGTACTTTATACGCTTACAGCCAACATGAAATTTAAATACCTGAAAGACCTTTTTTTTTGTGAGAAAATTCAAGAGGGGTCATATCCAAATAGCAACCCTGGGGGAAAGAAGGCTGGCAAGTGAAGGCCAGCTTACTTTTATCAGAGCTAGACAGACACACATTTTCTTAGAGTGGTAATCATGATGAAGAGTGCCATGAAGCTAGGATAAGTTTTCACAATCAAATCTAATCTAGTCAACAAGCTGATATGCCTCTCAATAGGAGTGAATGATAAGATAATGACAATGTGATCACAACTTACCAGAAAGTGTCACACCACCATCATCAAGTGTATTTTATGAAGTCGTAGGGACCCTCATCATCAGTGTGTCAAAAAAGGATCAGTTGCGTGACTTTAATGCAAGAGAAGGCACAATCAGGTGTGGTATGGAATCTTTGGTTAGAAAAGAGTCAGAAACAGTAACAGAAATATCAACTGTACATCTTTTGACTTCACTGATACTATATTCTGTTCACCTAAATTTAATACAGGTTCGAGAATTAACCCTTTAAGCAAACATTGGCATTTAATATATATAATGAAATATATCACTTTAAGGGGAACAGAGAAGATGTAAATGTAAAGAAGGTAATATGTGGTGCAGAGTACTGGATCAATGTGTATATCCTCTCCAAACTAAACATCTGTAGTTAATAAAAGCCATAGCCTAAAGGGAGAGAAGTACCAGAACACAATGTCCAGAAATTAGGATGATTTTCTGAGTGAGAAGCTTGTTGGTTACTTAGAGGGAAAATCAAGCATGGTTGGCATCTGTGGGCAGTTATTAGAGATTTCATGTATAACATTTACTCATTCAGGCCATAATAATTACAAGTATGGGCATTGGTTTGATGAAAATCAGGGGGAAATTATTACACAAGATAACTAAGATGTTTAAGATATCTATGAAAGAATAGATACTTAAGGTAATTATGACATTTGAGGTAACCAAGGGAAACACTGAGATTAAACTGATTGTATGACTTACATAAGGAGATGATTAAGGTACTTAAGATATCTAGGATACTTGAAGTGCCCAAGAATATCTAAAATACTTATGATATTTGGAAGATACTTAAGAACTTTTTCACTAATAGTGAATAGGAACATACATAGAGAGAGCATGGAGTAAGTTCAAAAATGTGATAGATGATATCCCCCAAATTAAAAAAAGGGATAAGAATGAGTAATACATTAGGAAAAGAAAGAGGAGAGAAAATTGGCAGTAAGTTGTATCATATGAGGGAATATGAGAGAATATGGTGCAGGGGAAAATGGAGGGGGCGGGCAATGCTTGAACTTTACTTTCATCAGAAAATATGCACATACATAACTTTAGAAAAATGATTTTTCTCTATATAGAAATAATAAGGGAGGATAAGCAAAGAGGGAGATGGTAAACTCAGAGAGGTGGTAGTCAGAAACAAAAATATTTATGAACAGGGAAAGTTTGAAAGGAAAAGGAAAGAAGAATATATAGGGGGAAAATAAGATAGAGGGAAACACAGTAATCACAACTGTGCATGTGATGGAATAAACTTATCCATAAAACAGAAGAATTATTAAAAGACAGAATCCCACAATATTCTATTAGAAACACATTGAAAATAGGAAGACATACAAAGAACAAAGGTAAAGGGATGGAACAAAATCTATTATGTTTCAACCAAAGTTAAAAAAGCAGGGCTAGCAATTATCCCAGGTTGATTGTAATGAATACTTTGTGCCATAAGAAATAAGTAATAAAGTTATAAAAAAAGAAAACAAAACCTGGGAAATCTTACATGAAACTATGCAAAGTAAAGGGAGTGGAAATAGGAGGACATGATAATCTGTAACATATTAAAATATAATAATCAATTGTGAATGACTTTACTCTTCTCATCAATGCAAGGATCAGGACAACTCCAAGGGACATATGATGAAAAATATTATCCATTTCCATACAAAGAATTGATGAAGTTTGAATCCCAATTAAAGCATAGTACTCTTTGTTTTATTTATTCCATGATTTTTTCTCTAATGTAAGCACTATGTCTTATTTGAAAACATGGTGAACATGGAACTATGTATTATATATAAACACATGTTCAGGCTATATCATATTACCAGCCATATTGAGCAAGGGTTAAGATTGGGAGTGAGTGAGAGAACAGGGATCAAAATATGTAAGAACATGATTATTGCAAATTGTTCCAGCATATAATCTGGAAAATAAATACAAACTTTAAAAAATTGTGGGGAAATTCAGAAGTTACAAGATGAAAAAATGAGAACTTCAAAGGATTTGACAGCAGGATAGTTCATCTGACTCTAATGGGGCAGGATTTAACTCCATTAAAAGTCAAATACAAATGAGGTTTAGAGATATTCTTAGCTTTTTAAGAAAGCAAATGAAATTCAGTTTAGTTCTTAGGGTAACAACCAAAAGTTCCCCTTTGATGTCCTAAAGGCTGTTTATGGACCAAAATCCTATGGTTTATCTCAACTACTCAACACTGATGGAGCCACACTGATCAATAAGTTCATAATCCTAGAGAAATGAGCTCAGCACTTCCATAAGGTTCTCAATCAATGCAGAAGCCACTGACCTTGTTCAAGTCAATCCCTCTATAACAAAATTTCCACCTGAAAAAGAGGTTTTGAATATTATTAGCCTCTTCTAAGGTGACAAAGCACTTGGTGCTGATTCCATTTCCTTATATATTTAGAAGGCAGGGGGTCCAGTGTCATTCAAAAGCTGACTTAATCATCTGTTATGGGGAAAGGTGACATCTTTGCCACCAAGATATCAAGTAGATCTCTACTGTCTTCCTCTATAAAGAAAAGGTAATAGGTTCTCTTTGATCCAGAAATACCTCTACTTTGCCTGTCTGCCAAAATTGTCAAAGATGGGAAAAAAGAACCTACTTGTACAAAAATATTTGTAGCAGTTCTTTTGTGATGGCAAAGAAGTGGAAATTGAAATAATGTTCATCAGTAGAAGAATGGATGAACAAGTTGTGGAATTTGATTGTAACAGATTAATATTATACCATAAGAAATGGCAAGACCATCATAAAATCAAACCCAGAAAGATTTATATAAAATAATATAAAGAAGAAAGCAACAAAGAGAAGTTGTACACAGTAGCAACAATAGTGTAAAATAATACATCTTGAATGACAATTATTATGAACAATACAAGATTTGGAACAACTCCAAAGGACTCACAATGAAAAAGGCTATCCATTGCAACAGGAGCAACTGAAAGATAGAAGCAAGCCAATAGAAGTAATTGAAAATGGAGATTGAAACATACTATTCTTCACTTTATTTTCTCTATTAATTTTTCTCTAGTGTAAACAGAAGTATCATATTTCACAACATGATAAACATGAAATTATGCATTATATGATAACACACATGCCACTTATTATGTTTCCTGCTGTCTCTTGGAATAAAGTGAGAGGGAGGGAGAGAACATGGACTGCAAAACATTAGTCATGAGGGTGTGTGGAAGAACAATTTGTTTGGCTGGAGAAGATCATCAGTATTTCACAACAGCTCCATGATGGTATTCTTGCATAGGCTGTGAATAACAGACAAGTCTCTCATACTTTCCCAGTTAACAATGGAGCAAAGCAAGGTTGTATGTTTGCTCTCAAACTTTTTAGCATTATCTTTTCAGTGAAGTTGTCAAATGCCTTCAGTGAAGATGCAAATATCATCAAGTCAGCTACCACATTGACAGTAAGTTATTAACTTGAAAAGGTAACAAGTCAAGACTAAAATGGAAGGACAGTTGGTTCATGACTTTCTGTTCATAGACGATTACACATGTAATGCAGACTGTGAGACTGAGATTCAATAGAGCATGAATCAATGCTCTGACAACTTGTGCTAATTTTGGCATGACAATGAACACAAAGAAAATAGAGGTTCTTTACCAGCCCCTCCACCCACCCATATGTAAAACCATCAGTTACTGCAAATGGAGAAATTTTGAGTTAATACTTAAGTTCACTTATCTTAGCAGTATACTTTCCAAGAATGATCACACAGATAATGGGATTAATATCTACATTTTCAGAGTTAGGTCATTGTTTGGAAGGCTCAGAAGGAAAGTATGGGAGAGAAGTATTAGGCTACCCAGCAATCAGGTACTATGTTCTATGATCAAAGCTGAATTGTAGTAACTCAGAGATAGAAGTCCTTCAAATTTAAAGACACTTCCGAGATTCATACTGGTTATTTGTGACTGACCTTTGGTGGAGCTTTCTGAGTTCATATTGGTGTGATCATACTGTACATTAACTCCAAAATAGTGGTATTCTTTGGTCCTCTTTGTGTATGAAGGACAATAACTAACAAACCAACTCTTACAGAACTCAATACAATGCTGAGGAATTAAGTGATTTTCACAAACTGTATTAATTGCCTAAATATCTTTGACTCTTAATGGAGAGGATTGATAGCTGCCTCCAAATTGATAGTTCCTTAATCTATTAGTTTTATGATATTATTTGTTAATAGTTTAACATAATCAAAATTCTTTTGCCATCATCACTATTGCATATTTATTTATAAACTTCCTCCAGAGAGTTTATTCAGATATTTATTAGTCTGGTGCCACAGTATTCACTATCTTGTCAGTTACTATGTCTGTCTGATGATACATATAACATATGCATAAATATATATGCATACATATACATGGATGCATATACAAACACATATATACATATAAAACAGATATACAAACAGATAAAGATTTAATCATAAGAACTTTTTTTCCTGGCCTTCTATAAATCTCAATATGTGAGCTTCCTTTTTTAAAAATGTTTCATTTAGCCCAAAGTAAAAAGTTTTAGCATTCACTTTTTAAAAATTTTAGTTCTGAATCCTGTTCCTTCTTCCCATCCTCACTACTAATCCCCTCCCTGAAATGGATTCTTATATAGATTTTACATATTCAATTATGTAAGATATTTTATTCATATTAGTCATTTTGTGAGAGAAATCTCAATTGAAAAAAAATAAATGAAATAAAGTGAAATAATAGTGTTTTTTTAGTTTTCATTCAGACTCCATAAGTTTGTTCTCACAGGGTAGATGGCATTTCTCATCATGAGTTTCTGAAATTATTTTAGATCACTGCATTGCTAAGAATAACTGTCAATCAAAGCTGTTCATCAAAAATGTTGTTATCATTGTGTACAATGTTCTATTTCTACTTGCTTCACTTTGCATTAGTTCATCTAAGTATTTCCTGATTTTTCTGAAATAATCTTTCTCATTATTTCTTAATTCACAATAGTATTCTATCACAACCATATATCACAACTTATTCAGTCATTATCTAATTGAAAGACAATTTCTCAGTTTCCAAACTTTGCTACGACAAAAAGCTGAAATGAATATATATATACATATATATGTATATATTTTTATATATACATATAAAACAGGTGCTTTCCCCCCTTTTATCTCTTTGGGATATAGATCTAGTAATGGTATTGCTGTATCAAAGAGTATGCACAGTTTTAGATGCCTTTGGGTTTAGTTCCTAATTGCTCTCCAGAATGGTTGAATCAGTTCAAAACTCCTCCAGTAGTGCTTTAGTGTCCCAATTTTGACACATACCCTCTAGCAATTATTATTTTCCTTTTCTGTTTTTCTAGCCAATTTGGTAGGTGTAAAGTGTATGTCAGCATTAGTTTAATATACATTTCTCTAAAGAGTAATTTAAAAATTAAATTAAATCTAAATTTAAAGATATTTTATTTTCCCAAGTAAATATAATGACATTTTTCAAAATATGTTTTCTGAAATTATGAGATGCAAATTATCTCCCTTTGTCCCTTTCCTCCCCACCCCTGGAGATGGTAAGTAATTTGCATTATCATGCAAAACATGCTTTCATATTGGTCATTGTTGTAAAAGGATATTCATATAAAACCAAAAACTAAAACTAAAAATGCAAATAAACTAATGTAAAAAATAATATGCTTTGATCTGAAGCTGACTCCAGTAGTTCTTTCCCTGGAAGTGGATAGCATTTTGCCATAAGTCCTTTAGAAAAAGAAGAGAAGGAAGTCAAGGAAAAAAGGGGAGATACCTGGAAAGGAAAAAAAATCATGGCCACCCAAAAATTGTTGTGGATGCTGCTGCCCTGGAAGTTGAGGAAGGTAAGAAAGAAAAGTGTGAGGGAGAAAAGAAAGAGGAAGAAAATGTAGGTGCTGTCACTCCAAGCAGAAGAAGGAAGATCTGAAAAGGAAGAATCCAGTGAAAAAAGATGAGAGTGAACAAGAAGGAGAAACTGAAGCTGATAGTGAAGAACTAGAGGCTAAGGATGTAAAACAAACAAACAGGAAACAAAAGTAAAGACAAAGGAAGAAGTCACCATAAAAGGAGCCTTTCACATAATCCACATCATTGAGAACTGAGAAAGCAAAGTCTCCTGCAACCTTGTCTCCCCCAATAAAATCACTCAGAAGAAAATTCCCTGCAGCCCTGTCTTTCCATGTCAGTTTCCCTTGCAGAAATCTCTTGTGCAGTAAATGAAAGAAAAAGCTGATGAAGACAAAAAGGAAGAAATTGCAGTCACTGAGGGAGAGAAAGGGGTTCCCAGAGAATATAAAAAGGAAGAAAGCATGAAAGAGATCTGGTAAAAGAAGAAAGCTGACACCTCTCTCAAGTAAACAACCCTGGAGGATATAGACACTGTCATGAAGCCCACTAAGGATTGTGCTGAGAAAGAGACTGAAGAGGAAAAGGGAAGGAGTGAGGGAGGAAGTAACCAGGGCTCCAAGGGGTCTATGAAAGGAATACATACCAATCAATATAGAGGTGGATGGTTAAATGGGAGGAGGAGGAACAGAAAACCAAAGAAAAAGGCAGTGGAAGAGAAGAGGAGAAAGGGGAGGTCACTAGTGAACTTGGCTTGAACCCAGTAGAGGAAAAGAAAGAAGGAGGAAACCAAATCATGGTGAACAAAATGACAGAGTAAGGATGGAGATGGGACTAGCAAATACATCCCCAAAACTGTCATCATGACCCAAAAGGTGGAGGAGATGAAGAAACCTTTGAGGAGAAACTGATATCCACAAAAAAAGGGAGAGTAGGTAACCTCTTATGTCACAAAGAAATCACACAGAATGATTAAGTGAATTGTCAGGATCAAAAGATTAAATGATATGACAACTTCAAAGTACATGTGACTGATGGCTTCAGTATAGAACCGGTTCTTCAATGAGGGCTCCAGACTCAGTATTTTACTTTGTGCATTATAAGGGACCTGTATGCAAGCTCAGGGTGTACCTAGAGAGATCCTCAAGAGGGATGACTTAAGAAGTATCATGCAAAGATTCAACCAAGTAAAAAACAATATTAATATTACTACTAATGATAATAATAATAATGAAACAGAACTCTTTACTTTAAGAAAGTATGTATGAATAATCATGTTTACCTCATTGAGGTGATTAAGATGGCATTTCACTTATAGGAGAACCTCTGACATGCAGTTTACAACCTTCTTTAGATTGATGTAAAACATCCCTGAAATTCTTTTCCAATAAAGGTCATGATGGAAATGTGGGGTGCTCTGATATTGGATCAGGCAGGGTCTCTAGATCTCAAGATGGGTTTGGACCCAGGTTTAGAACCTAGAGTAGTAGAGGTGGGGAGTACCTTGCTATTGGTACTCCTTGGTGTGGCCTTCTATACGTTGTGCTTCCCTCTCACCCTAATGAAGCAGACCCTCTTTGCCGACTTTCCAACTTGTTCTCTATATGATAATTGCTTCATTCCATCTCTTGTATGTTCTGTCCCTCTAGGATTCATGTTGAAACATTATTTTAGCATTGGTTGGAGAGAATTCTCAGAGGAGTGCAAGCTTTGTGTGCCTCTACACTACCATCTTGACTTTGCCTTTAATCAAGTGATTTAGAGCATTTTTTTTATATAACTATAAATGGTTCCAATTTTTTCAACTGAAAACTTCCTGTTCATATCTTTTGACCATTTATCAACTGGAGGATGATTTTTTAAATAAATATGACTTAGTTCTCTATATATTTGAGAAATGAGACCATCATCAGAGATATTTGCTATAAAAATTTTCCCCAGCTTTCCTTCTAATCTTGATTGCATTGATTCTGTTCATTTAAAAAAAAAACTTTTTAATTGTATATTATCAAAATTAACCATTTTACATCTTGTGATACTCTCTATTTATTCTTTGGTTTTAAATTGTTCCCTTATCCATAGGTCTGACAGGTAAACTATTTAATATTTTCCTAATTGACTAAAGATATTCATGAATGTGTGTTGACCCTATCTTGCTATATGGTTTGAGATATTGGCTTATTCCCAGTCTCTGCCTTACCATTTTCCAATTTTCCCTACAATTTTTTGGGAAATAGTGAATTCTTGTCCCAAATCTTAGAATCTTTTATTTACAATAGTAGAGGGAGTTTTGTCCCCTCCCCCTCCTGGATTGCCAACCCGGTTCATCCCATATTTTGCATGCCAGCCAGCTGCGTCCATGAATGTAAAGAAAAGGGGTGAGTGGACCCCACCAGTCTCTGGCAGGTGAGGTGGAGGAAAAATCCTGCAGGATGAGCTACACGTGGCCAGACTTAGAGTAGGAAAGAGACTTTAAATCTATGCTTATCTGCTTTCTCTATTTCAAGTGATTATTAATAAACTTTATGGAAAAATAAGAACATGGAGATATTAATTTTAATCTAACTCATTTATTACTAGACTTTGTGTACCTAATCTATTTGACTGGTCCACCAGTCTATTTCTTAGCCACAACCAGATTGTTCTGATCATTATTACTTTGTTATACAGTTTGAAACCTGTTACTTCTTTGCTACCTTACTTCAGACTTTTTTCATTGATTCCCTTGATATATTTGACCTTTTGTTCTTCCAGATCAATTTTGTCATTTTTCCAGTTCAATAAAATAATTTTTGCACAGTTTGATTGTTATGGCACTGAACAAGTAGACTACTTAGATAAAATTATCATTTTTGTTATCTTTGCTGGGCCTACACAGGAATAACTAATACTTTCTAGTTTAGACTTGAATTTAGTTGCATGAAAAGTTTATTGTAACTGAGTTCATATTGTTCCTAGGTTTGTCTTGGTAGATAGTCTCTCAAGTGTTTTATGCTACTTACCATTAATTCAAATGAAATTTGTTTTTCTTTCTTCCTTCTGGGCTTTATTGGTGTATATGTATATACATACATATATATATATATATATATATCTTTCAACTTTGCCTAAGATCTTTATTTAAACTAATTTTAGTTGATTTTCTAGGATTCTCTAAGTTTACCATCATATTATCTACAAAGAATGGTAATTTTATTTCTCTATTATCTATTCTAATTCTTAATTTTACTTAATAATATAGGTGATTATAGACCTCATTGTTTCATCCCCCTGATCTTATTGGGAAGACTTCCAGTTTGTCCCCATCACAGATTATATTTTTTGATGGTTTTAGGTAGATACTACTTACTATTTTTAGGAAAACTCCATTCATTACTATGCTCTCTAGGTTTTTTTTTAAATAGGAATAAATATTATATTTAGTCAAAAGCTTTTTCTGCATCAATTAAGATAAACATGAATTCTATTTGTTTTGTTATTGATATGGTCAAATTTACTATTAGTTTTCCTAATATTGAACATGTCCTGCATTGCTGGTTTAAAATTCATGTGGTCATAGTGAATTATCCTTTTGGTATATTGCTCTAATGTTTTTGCTAGCATTTTACTTAAATTTTTTCACATTAATATTCATAAATGAAATTGGTCTATAGTTTTCTTTGTTTTTGTTCTTATGTGTAAAATTCCCTGGAGACCTTATCTTAATTTTATAACTCTTTATTAAATAGCAAAAAAGTGGGCTAGATAAAGAGAGAGAGGGAAGCATAAGTTGCTAGGCTGGCTAACTGGAAGAATGAGAGCCTGGAGCCACCCAGCCATCTACGTTTGTATAAAAAGCATCTGAGGAAGCCCAAAGTCAGATCTCATGCCTCCTGTATCTGTGGTTCCAGGAAAAAGAAATGTAGTTCCCATTCCCTCTACCACTTTATGCTCTCTGTAATGTCTTGTCCTGAGCCTCTGATTGGAGGACTAGGACGTAGATCAGGGCAAGAGGCAGGTCTTTTGGATGCTGGGAGTAACCATAGGGTATTTAGAATGTCGGTACAACACACATGCTCCTTCCCCACATTGCTCTGCTTAGCTCATTTAATTACTTTCCTACCCAAGAGACATCTTATTTACATATAAAATAAAGAAATTGTCTCTATTCTGCCTCATCCTTGGGGAAGAAATCAGTTACAAGCTTTAGTCTAAAATCAAACAATGTTTAACTGTAAAATAAAAAGGATTTTGGGGGGGTGAGACAAAAAATGGTTACCAATCAATATTAATTTTCTCCACTGGTTTAGGTATCAGCACTATATTTGTATCACAAAAGGAATTTGATAGAATTCGTTCACTTCCTTTTCCCCTAAAGAGTTTATATAGTTTTAGGATTAATTATTTTTTAAATGTTTGGTAGAATTCAATTGTGAATCTATTTGACCTTTGGGATTTTTTCTTAGAGAGTTTATTGATCGCTTGTTCAATTTCTTTTTGTACAATTGTATTAAGTATCCCACTTCTGTTAATCTTGGCAACTTCTATTTTGATAAATATTCATCTGAATAACTTAGAATATCAAATTTATTGGCATATAATTGGTAAAATAACTCAATAATTATATAGTCTCTTTCTTAATCTCCTCATATTCTGAAGAGCAGCTTGATTGTTAATTGGTTTTCATTCTTGCTTTTGAATTACCCCAATTTCTTTTCCAATAATATGTCTCTTCAATGATAAATTTTACGTTGCTTCTCCTGTTCATATCTTCATCAGTAATATATTGCAACAAATCCACTCTTGTCCTTTAGAACCTGGAATTTTCAAAAGCCATAAATTGTTACTCTAAATATACTAATATAAAGAAGATAAGCCATTGTCTAATGGTAGATGCTTAGAGAAATCAAAACCATTGAACAATTAACAATTTATAATCATTTATTTATTATCACAGTTTACCAGTCACTGTTAAGTGCAATGGATAAGAAGACCAAAGTCAGTCTGTGCCTTGAGGAATTTACATTCTCATAGGGATTGTATAGTTTTCCAGAGGCAATCCAGCTTAATCATCACTCCTTATACATTTATTTGACCTAATTCTTGACCTAGTTAATTGATCATTCATGCTATATATATTAGAGGACCCTCCCTATAGCTTATCTATCTATATGCACATAAACCCACACTAAACATATTTTTTGGTTACTTGTCATTGTTGTATTGGCCGTTCCAGAGAGGATGAGTTTGGCAGGATGTTTTAATTATCCATACATCTCATTTTACAGCCCTGTCACATAAGGGAACTTCTGTTACCAGTTCCAACTTTTGTACCCACCTTTACCTTCATCAAAAATTTCATTTCTTCTGACATTTTAATTCATAAAACATCTAAATAAGCAGTTCCCCAATTTAAACTCCTAGGAAGAGAGGAAGAGCTCTGAGCAAACCTACCCTTGCTTGTTTTTCTCTGACAGGACATGTGATGTTAGATGCGCCTCTTCACTGCCCTAATCGAAGTCAGGAATGGAAATTTAAAAGCAAGTCTAAAATTGTTTAATAATCACACACACAGACATTCTGCTAAGATTATCACGGCCACCACCATTTGGTGCAATTAACTATCCATATGTTTCAGACTATTATTAACTTTATCCCATGTGGAGAAAAATAATGGGATGCCTGCTCAAAAGCGAAGGAAATACACAACTGAAAAGCAGAGTTTTTGAAAATGCTTGGGACTATTGCTTTTTGAGTAATAGATTTTAACTATAAGTTCACAATGGCTTTTGTCTAATCCTTTTCCCTCCTTTACCTGCTACTACTTATTATTGAGAGGATTTTATGTGTTTCTTGCTTCTTGTTCCAATTTTCAGGGATCTCCAGTCTAAAGCTAGGGTCTAGAAAAATCAACAGCACTGGGCAGATTCCATACAAAAGCAAGGAAATAGGGGAATGATGATTAGTCTAGTTCAGTGAGCTCTAGTAAGATTTTAAATATGAATTTATTTAGGCACCCTAATCTGCCTGCTATCACAAAAATACTAGATTTTAGAGGGAGAATTTGAACCTAAAACTTCTCCAACTCTAACGAACGAGTGTTCTTTTTACTTCTGATAAATTTTAAGATTTTTCCCAGAAAAGCTCCAGCTTTGGCAAGTCCAACAAAAACTAAAATTTTGAGTATATTCCATGGTTGTGCATATATCTGCAATGAAAAGCTTTACTTTTTCAATACCTGTTTCATTACTAGCCTGAGAAACTTTCATGCTTGGGTCCCCCTTTTGTCACTCCCTTGCTAGCCAATTTTGGGGGAACCCTGACAATTTTCCTGATCTGTCTTTGGGATATTCTGCCTTTTTCATTGCTAACCTTCCACATGACCATTCTTCTCCTAACCCTTTCTTTTATTTTCTTTTTTTAAATTTATTTATTTATTCATTAATTTTAAAATTTTATTTTATTGATTAAGAAAAAGTTTTCTATGGTTACATAAATCATGCTCTTTCCCTTCCCTCCTCCCACACCCGTGCCATAGCCAACACACAATTACCCTGGGTACCTGTGTCCTTGATCAAGACCTATTTCCATATTATTGATATTCGTACTAGAGAGATCATTTAGAGTCTACATCCCCAATCATATCCCCATCAACCCATGTGATCAAGTAGTTATTTTTCTTCTGTGTTTTCTGCTCCCACAATTGTTTCTCTTGATGTGGATAGTGTTCTTTCTCATAAATCCCTCAGAATTGTCCTGGATCATTGCATTGCTGGTAGTAGAGAAGTCCATTACAATCGATTGTACCACAGTGTATTGGTCTCTGTGTACAGTATTTTCCTGGTTCTGCTCCTCTCACTCTACATCAATTCCTTGAGGTTGTTCCAGTCTCCATGGAATTCTTCCACTTTATTATTCCTTTTAGCACAATAGCATTCCGTCACCAACATATACCACAATTTGTTCAGCCATTCCCCAATTGAAGGGCATCCTCTCATTTTCCAATTTTTTGCCATCACAAAAAGTGCAGCTATGAATATTCTTGTTCAAGTCTTTTTCCTTATTATATATTTGGGATATAAATCTAGCATGGTTCCTATCCCTTTCTGGATACCTCTTTTTGGTTTTTATCCTCTATTGTAATGTAAAATTCTTAAGAATAGTGACTATATTACTTGCTAATATCCATACCTTCAGGGCTTAAGCCAATATCTGTCATATATTCAGTCTTTCAGCAAATGCTATCTGTCTATATCACATTCCAATCACTTGGGATAGGAGGCAATATTAGAGGTGGCAGTAGACAATTATGTATATCCATTTAAGAACTTTTCCCTTCTGATAGCTCCAAATTTGCATTACTATTAACCATGGCAAAAATATTTGCAACTAGTATTCATTTGGCTTGAAAATAAAAATAGTGTTTAAATGAAAATATCTGTGCTTTTTAGTCATCATTGATATATAATATAGCATCTTATCAAGCCAAGACCAAGTCTGTGGGAAAAAGTTATAAAAACAAAAATATAATTGAAATAATTTTTTAACCATTTATTAATATCCTCCTCTGTTTGAGAAAGGCTGCTATAGCTTTGGTAGATTGAGAGATCCTCCTGGAATCAGAAGATCTATGCTTAATTAAATAAATGAGACTCTTGGCAGAAATTTTCAATCTGCATTGGTAGAGAAAGTGCTTCACAGGTGCTTCTTCTTGGTGATAAAAACACAAGTCTGGTTTAAGAAAAAGTTCAAGACCCAGGGTATTTCTCTAGCAGAGAAACAAACACAAAGGAAACTATCCCCTGATCTTATGGAGATTATATTTTAATAAGATGTGAATTTTCACTTGAGGAAGAGCACAGTGAGAAACACAGACCCTAATATAGGGGACATACTATAACCACTGACAAAACAGTAAAACGTTTCATATTTCAAGGATGTCAACTGGTATTTCTGGGACTCCTTTACTTTAGTTTGGAAATTAAAAAGGGCTTCAAGTGATTGTCTGCATTTCACCTTCTCTATCATTTATACATCACAATATGAGATATATTTAAGCCGGGGTTTCTCTATATTTGCAAAATTGATAAGAATAATAATATTGTAAAACAATAAATAAATCATATTCAGAATATAGAATATGATGATAACATGATCTCCACTTTATGATGCAATTGGGACCATTCATGCTTTAAATGTCTCCCCCAACTTCAGTCATGCAACAATATCTCATGGCATTGAAGTAAATAAATAATTATAAGTCACAAGATGAAAGGGGCCTAAGAAGACAACTTCTGGATTTTACAGTTAAGGAAAGTGAGATGCTTGATAACTGGATACTTTGCCAAAATTTATAGAGGTATTAAATGTCAGAGGCATAATTTGAATTCAACTCCTCTAACTCCAAAAGCAAATGTTCTTCTCATGGCTGAACTTAGATTCTTGGCAGCTATGCTAGATGAGGTAAAATCATAAGTAAAATTAGGCTGAAGATTGTGCTCAAAGGAATAATAAAATCAGTCATCAGTGTGGCTGGATTTGAGAGTGATTGTAGATAGTAATTTGTAAGGAGACTAGGAAGATGGTGGCTTCTGGGGTCGCATCTGTGAATTAAATTTATGTGATAGGACCTGGATTTATAGACATTATAGGCTTACGAAAAGACTCACACATGTGCTTCCATTTGGAGACAAAACTCTAAAAATGGCACAAGATATGACTTTCCAGTCCTGTTCTAAGAAAGTCTCCTATTTCATGGGTGGTTCTCAGTATTGTCCCACACCTTTGTGTAGCAAACAGGATGCCAGACAACTTTAATACAGGATTTATTACATGCATTTTTAAAATTAATATTAAAATTCCAACAGGTAGTCTTCTAAGAAAAAATTTAAAATATGGATAATTCAGGCAGGTGTAGAGTAGAAATCATACTTTCCTCCTATCATTTTTTTCCCCTCAGCACTCCTGCTACTAGAATGAAGGACTGACAATACTCCTCCCCACCCTTTGCCCCACCCAAGCTTAATTTATATACTCAAAGGACTATGAATATAGTCACTTAATTACATGCATAGTTATTAGTTATTACCTACTTCCACATTTTCATCTCTGTCCTTATCAGTCTTTCTCTTTTACTAATGCACTATGGGTGAAACTGAAAACTAGTCCAAAAGTTCTGTAGAACAATTTGGAAACTATACTTACAAGTCAATAATGGTATACATACCCTTTGCTCCAACCATACCATTATTAGGTATATACCCCAAAGAAATCAAAGAAAAAGGAAGAGGACTCATACAAACATAAATATTTACAGCAGCTAGTTTTGGAAATTGAGGGAATGCCCAGTAATTGGAGAATGGCTGAACAGGGTAAGGTATATGAATGTGATAGAAAACTATTATGCTAGAAAAAATTACTAAATATAGTGTTTCAGAAAATTCTGGAAAGATTTATACAAACTGAAGCAAAGTGAGCAAAACCAGAACAACGTATACAGTAATGATGATATCGAAATGATAATCAACTGTGAGAAATTTAGCAGTACAATGATCCAAAATAATTTCAAATGATTCATAATTTTTTAAAAATGCTATGCATATCCAGAGAGGACTATGAACTCTGGCTACAAATCAAATCAAATTTTCTCTTCTCTATATTTCCACAAAATAGTTCTGTGGAATTTTTTACATTATTACATATTTAAAATAAATATTATATTTCTTGTCATATCAGAGATGTATTGGAAAATAAAATGGAAATCAAAATTAATAAAATTATTTTAAAATTGGATTTATCTAATCATTTATAAAGTTTTTATTAGTTACATCACTTTTCAAGATTGAATAAATGTTATGCTATCATATATACATATATATCTATACAGAGAGACACATTTATGTATATATGTGCAAATTTCAGTACATATACATTATAGTAATATTTCCCTCAATTAATTTACAAAAAATTGCTTACTTGTTCCCCAATTTATAAGAAACTACTTTGTTTCTTATTTTTTGTTACAACAAAAGCATTTCTATTTCAAATATTTTGGCAAGAACAAGACCTTCAATTTTTTCTAGGCACCACTAGAAGAGCTGAGTCAAAAGTATTTATATTTTAAACTTTTTTTGCATAATTCTAAATGATTTTTTGAAATAATACTAATAATTTAAAGCTCCAACAGTGTATTATTGTGCCTGTCTCTCTATGATCCATTCAACTTGATTTTTCATGTTTTGTCATTCTTGTCAGTTTTCTGCATGTGATTTAAAACCTTGAGGTGATTTTGGATTGCATTTCTTTTTACATTTGTGGAGATGTCATTCATATAATTATTAATAGTTTGCAATTCTTTTTATAATTGTGTATTCATATAATTTAATTGCTACATTTCTTATATTTTTGATTGAACACATAGAGGTTAATCATTGTTTTGAATTAAGTTCACACATATATTAATAATGGGATTTGAACCTAAGTTACCTGATTCCAAATACCAGTATTCTTTTTGACTATATCATAATGTTCTTACTTCAGATTCATTTTGAGAAGATTAATACACACATATTAATATTCCTAAGTCTTATTTAAATATGCATTAAAGATAAAAATCATGTTGGGGAATGCTTTGATGTATGAAAAATATACTATTCAATTCTTTTTTTCAGAGTTATGAGTAACAAATAGACTTCCCAGCTAGATCATTCATGTTAATATGACTATCTTTAGACTATCATCTTAAGAGTAATTCTAAAAGGTTATTAAAATATCCCCTTAAAATTTGGTACAATTAATAATTTTATAATCATGATTCCTAATTTGATCACCATGCATGTTTCAAAAACATTTGTATTATCTCTGAAACTATTGGATATATGTATTGTTTTCATTGAAGATATTTCTGGACTATTTTTTTTAGATAGGAATATTCATCCTAAATTAGTTAAATGTTGCTTAATGTGGACTAATTTCCTAACAGTGGCACAAAATGTGCTTCACTACCATGCTACTCTTATACTTAATTGCTTTGGGGATACTGGGATCCAAGATTCCATTGCATTTCTCTGCCAAAAACTTGAAAAAGTTGTGATTTCTTCTGGTTCAAAATGGTATCCTTGCTCAATGGTTTCCAAACAGTAGAATGGTTAAATTGAATTAAAACATCAAGCCAAGGAAACAGATATTATTCTTAGTGACAACCAGAGAAGTGACATTTTAACTAAGAGCGTAAAATGAATACCTAGCCCCCAAACTGGGAACAGATTAAAAAATGTTGCATTTATCCATCTTGTGTACTATGAAATAAATTATGATAAAGATTGCAGAGAGGAAAAAAAGTAATTATTTAGTTGTCTCTATAATTCACTTTGAAATGAAGTGATAATATTTCCTTGTCATCATTATCATGAATTTGGTGTCTATATTTTCATTTTAGCTTCTTAGGAACAAAAATTGGGAGGCATTTTGTCATATCTTTCTGTGCATCAAGTATATACAAAGGGTTTCTTTAGATTGCTTTTTTAATGGCTATCAGAAGATAGACACTTAACTTAATATTCCTTTTTCATTTCTATAACCTATGATTTCTAATGAATTGGGAAATTTTGATTAAAACTATTAGTGGCATTTTAATAACTTACATATTTTGTAGTTTACCTTTTCTTTGAAATGTGTATTATCTAATTTATCCATGTATTAAATGCAGAACAATATTAAAATTCATGGATTTTCAGTTGTAAGTGATATTTTTTGCACAGCTACATTTATAATAGCAGTGCTAAAGAAGCTATGTTAAACAAGATGACATGAATGGTGATTCTGAACAATAAATTTGCCAATTTTATTCCTCCAAATAACAAAAGTGTACTCATGACATGAATGAACAAAAGTGTATATATATAGTATATAATGGAAATATTGACAATAATGGCTCCCTTTCTCATTGATGTCAATCAAAAAGTTCAGACAAAAAAGGGCAAAATGCAAGTCAATTTTATGCAGGCCATTGGATATTAAACTCAGCATGATTTTTCAATTTTATAAACAGTAGGAGACTCAACAAGAAACAATGAGGGAAAACAGGACCATGAAATCATTGAGCAGAGTAATTGTCTTATTCTTCTGCCATTTAATTTCAAATTAAAATGTTCTTAAAAATCAAAGCAGTCTGGAATTTCCAGGATTTCTAACTTCAGTTGCAGTGGGAATATATTTAATTACCGAAATGCTCCATTTCACATATTACCAATGCTAAAAATTCTGTTGAATTTTTAAGACTCATTTCCATTAAAATGTTCAACATAGGAACATATTTTTATATATTTCATATTTTGTATTTGTAAAATCTCATGTGAAATTTGTTGTCACTTAGTAGGACTAAATTTGTGAGGAATTTCTTCCAGGTATATTAAATATATATAAAGAATATAACAATAAATTTCTATCAGCCAGATGGTGTTTCTTGTTAATGTCTATCAGTTGTAAAGTATATTTAACCCAGTGGTAAATAACAGTAAAGTAATGGGTGATTTAGCCAATTGATTTTCAGGATTTTTAAAATATCTCTTAAAATACAAATTTCAAAACCTCTCCCAAATTCTTTTTTTGGATAAAGCATTATGTATAGTGATGTCTATGTTCTTGAAAGCTGTGTTATTGAAGTATAACCACTACAGAGTCCTGTAGTTCTAGAAATGATTTAAAGGACATCATTTTTAAATGTACACTGAAGTAGTGAGCATATAATCACTGTTTGTTTATATTTCAACACTTTTAAATGATCTTTTTTTTTTCATGTGTTATTCTTCAACCTGCTAAATCGTTGGAGCCAGGATAAAAGATAAAATGAATGTATGGAAGGAAGTAACATGAAGGAGATCAAGAAAGACTTCTAATTAGAAGGTGGATTTGAATTTGCACTTGATGGAAAATAGGAGGGAAAGATAAGGAAGAAGAGATTGGAGGAATGAGGGACAGCCAGTGATGAGGACCATAATCAGGAAATATGAATAGCTTTTGCAAGGAACAGTAGGAAGGCCAGTGTTAATAGATAATAGATTCTTTGAAGAGAAAAGAGGAGGAAAAAGTTGTAAGAAGGCTAGAAAATTAGGAGGCACAATTATGAAGACATGGAACACCAAATATATGATAATACATTTAATCATGTTGGGACAATTAAAGTTTATTGAATAAACTAAAATAGTTATATGCTGTCATCTCATATTGGTTTGTGTGCATTTATATAATTAGTATTTAATAAATATTTATCTTTTACTATTTCTTGTATATACCTAGTTTCTGAATATTTTCTCTCCCATTAGATTCTGAGCACCTTGAAGGCATAGACTTTTTTCATTTCTATGTATTGCCAGCATTTAGCAAACTTCTTGGTATTTAAAAGGCATCCACTGATATCTTGTTTGTTTAATATTCTAATATTCACATCTAAATAGAATAATAAAGAAAAACACAAGTAAAAGTGATTCTTTGGAATGTTGTGGCTGACCTTGTGACCCTCATCTTTTAATCTCCTTGGGGTTGCTCAGACAGGAACAGTAATATAAATTTCCATTCCTTGACAGATTATATCATCACCTTTATCTTTTAATATCCACAGATTTTGTGATTAATGTTTCATTATTACTGTTTTATATATGACTGATAAGAAAATAATGTTGTTTTACTACATGAAAGTTTCCAAATTTTGTATAAAATGTAGAAGAATAGGAGGCAGCTGGGTTGAGCCAGGAGGTCCTAAGTTTCAAATCTGGCCTCAGATACTTCCTACCTATGTGACCCTGGGAAAGTCACTTATCCCCATTGCCTTGCCCTTTCTGCTCTAAGCCTTGAAACCAATAGACAATATTGATTCTAAGAGAAAAGGTAAGGGTTTAAAAAAAGTAATAAAATGTAGAATAATCATAAAAATAAATAATAGGCTCAAATAAAAAGACAAAACATAGAATTTCCTAGGAATTATAAACTAATTTCTTAAGTAATTCATTCTCTTCATGAAAAGGATGAAATGTATGATTTCTTTCTAGAAACATAATTAGTAAAAGTAGAAATAGGAGGAAGAGAAATTCATTGAAGCATGCAAATGAGAAAACAGGATAAGACTACAAAATGTCAAATTTGTCAACATCAAGTACCATGTGACTAATTCACAATGAAGTATACTATATATGAAGAATAAGGAATTGCTTAGTAAGAAAAGAACAGGTGAAATAATTTCTGATAATCATATTCCTGAAATTCTTTAGTAAACCACTTTCAGAACTGACTCTAAGTTTAATTTTCAAAGCTACCAAAAAAGGACAAAGGCAACAACAAGGAGAAACAAATAGAGACAAAAATAAAAAGACAAACACAAAAATAACCCTCACAGTTATTTGTTACTTGACACATTTTTATCATTGGACACAGTTTTTTTTTTATTTAATAGAACCCAAAATCAGAAGTGCCCTAAGCTGAGGAGCAGTGAATTCCTTCTTTTTTTTTCTCCTCCAAAATTCCCAATACTCAGACTTGATATAACACTCAATAAAATGATATTCCTAGTTGAACATTACATTGTACTATACATTGTAGTTTTTTTTTTTTTCATTTGGATTCCAGCAAGAACACTGTAATATCATGTAATAGGCATCATTTAATTTTTATTGAAACTTTGATAAAATAGTGAGACAAAGTCCTTCCAAGAAGTATCAGAGCCAGGTGGTGAAATAAGCCTTGGAAGGGAAATTAGAAATTATCTTGTCCAAAATTCTTTCTGAATTCCCAAGTTAATATCTTATCATTCTACAGATAGGGAAACTAAGAACCAAAGAATTGAGATGACATACACATATTCAAACAAGTAAAAAGAAAAAGAAACTGGAACTTGACTCTAGGCATTCCAACCACCCAGGCAATATTCTCTTTACTCTATCATGTACCTATTCTTTATAGCACAACTTCTTTGAATTGAGATCTATTTCATCTTCAACTCAATACCAGATTGTTGTATAGATACTAAAAGCATTGTCAAATAAAATATTTTTGCTGCGCTATCTGTGAATTAAAGCATTTGAATACTGAAAATCTGAATATAAGATATTCTAGCCAAGTTATATTTGGCAATATATGGCCCATTGACTGACAGTTCAAGTTGCCATCTGTTAAATTAATCCTATCTCTTAATGAAATTAATGCTATCTCTTAATTTAATTCTATTTCTCCATTACTTCTTTGTGAAAGTCAAAATTTAAAGGTACTAGTGGATTTCAAAATGAGCTACAGTGAGGAATGTCAAGAAAAAATAATTATTTTCATACTTTTATCTAACAATCTCCAAATATGTGTTAAAAAATAAAAGATTTGAGAACTGCCAACAAGGCAGTTTTCACCCATTTTATCATTAATGACTCATTAGAAAATTATATATATTTTTAATTTTTGCTTAAATATATTCCCCAAAGTTTCTATTCTAGAGTAGCTACCTTGGAATGCCGAAACAAACTATACCCTGTTAATTATTTTCATTTTTGATATCAAATATTTCTGAATTTCAGACAAAACTCAGAATTTGATTACAAGGTTAACCAGCAGAACATTTTCCAAAGAACTCTGTAGCTTTCCAACAAATCCAAAGCCAAAGAATAGAAAAATTCTTCCAGTAAAGATTGGCATATGTGAACTTCATTGTACTCAATAGCAATCTTCCTTAAAAGTTGTGTTGTTTCAAAAGAAATCAAATTATATTTTACTTATGATGTATTCTACTCTTTTCTAGGGTAGCAAGGTTGCACAGTGGATAGAATATCAGACCTGGAGTAAGGAAGACTATTTTTTTAACATTTAAATTTCACTTCAGTTACTAGCTGTGTAGCCCTGGCTGTCACTTAACACTGTTTGGTTCAGTTTCCACATCTGTAGAATAAGCTGGGGAAGTAAATGACAAACCATTCCAGTATCTTTTCCAAGAAATTCCAAATTTGTATTCAACAAGTTGGACATGAATGAAGTGACTGAGCAACAGTATTTTTAAGTTATTTTATGTTCATTCCTTATTGATTTTCAATTATCAGTAGTTTCTGACACTTGGTTTTAAGTTCTACTACCCTTCAGGCTTTCTCTCAAATTGTTAATAATCCATAACCTAAAAAGATAAATGAATTTGGTAGTTGCTATTTAAAGGCAGCCTTAGTTTGAAGTTTCTCTTTGTAATGAAAATTTACTACACTCTAAATTAATTATCTTGTAAGTTTCAATTTCCTACATGAGGAGAGAAGACTAAATATTCATTATGTCAGAGAAGAAAGAGGATTAGAATTCTTATGGCATGGGAAAAATGTTTACAAAAGATATGACCCAATAGTATCATCTCTTCAAATTGTTTGCCTCACCCCATTTGCAAGGATGATACTGGTGATTTTGGAGAGGTTATATGACATACTGAATAGAATATTATACTTGGAATGGGAGATTCTTGGAATTAAATTCTTATTTTGCAAAGTGACCATGGGAAAGACATTTAAATTCTCTGATCCTCAGTTCCCTAAACTGTAAAATATAACTAATGATACCTGTACTATATATCTCACTGTGTTGTTGTGAAGCTCAACTGAGATAAGATATGAAACATTTTACACCTTCAGAATACTACATAAATGTCATTATTCTGTGAAGGTACTGTTGAAAATGATGATGATTATAATAATTGCTTATTCAACATTTCTAACATTTAAAGAAACAATCTTCAGCTCAAGTCATTCATTCTGACTAGTAGTTATTCTTTTATTAACCTTTATCATCTGTCTTAGAATCAATATTGTTTATTGGTTCTAAGTCAGAAGGAGGGTAAGGGCTCAGCAATGGTGGATTAAGTGACTTTCCTAGGGTCCCACAGCTAGGAAGTGAGGCTACATTTGAACCCAGGATCTCTGATCTCTAATCCTGAGGCTCAATCCACTCAGCCACCTCCCTCACTGATTAGTTTTAATTCATAACAAGTCATCACTTTATCTCTGGTTCCCAATGTAATATTGATATTTTCCCCCTAAAGGATTTATTAATAGGAATGAAATTCAACATAACTAATAATTCCTTAACATGTTTAGAAAGGTTGCCTTCATTCTACTTTATTAATCTATCAGCATTTGCTAACAGGAAATAGAGTGATACTTTTCAAAGCCTTTATAATGCTTAGCTAAGTGTTTCAGTGCAGTCGATCTAATTTCAGGTTGAGTGCTTATCCCACTTGATCTATTCTCAATAACTAAAGTGGTTGCTTTTGATGGTGTTTAATTGTTGTTCCTGAGGATATTTGTTTCATGTCATAGGAAGAAAGAAGAATCAACAAATCAAGATGGAAAGCCTAAAAAGGTCTTTCTAATATTTAAATATAGAGCGATTTATTTTTTTAATATTTAGAAATACTAAAGCTTTGAAGGGAAGGGAGGGGTCTTCAGCATATTCTCAAATTATATTATGTGGCAACTATCAAAACAATTTGGCACTGGCTAAGAAATAGAGTAATAGATCAATGGAATAGATTAGATATTCAGTAAGCATAAATGATCATAGTAGCCTGGTGTTTGATGAAACCAAAGAGCCAAGCTTTTGGAAGGACTTACTGTTTGACAAAAACTGGAAAATAATATGGTGGAAAGCAGGTACAGGTCAACACCTCATGCCATATATGATGGTAAAGTCAAAATGGTTACATGATTTAGAAATAAAGGGTGAAACCATAAAAAATTAGAGAAAGATGAAATAATATATCTTTCAGATCTATGGGAAAATGAAGAATTTATGTTCAAATAGGACATAAAGAACATTGTGAGATGTAAAATAAATGACTGTGTCTACAATAATAAAAAGGTTTTCCACAAATGAAACTGATATAACCAAAATTAGAAGGGAAACATCAAACTAGTCAGTTGTTATTGTTGTAAGATATTTCATATTTTCTTCTATTGTTTAATTCTTTTGATTTTACTCTATTATTTCTTATATTAGGTAGTTTTTAGCTCCCCCATATCCTAGTTCTTAATGCATTATTTTCTTTGATTGATTTCTAGATATTTTATTTGGATGATTTTTCATAATTTTCTTGATTTTTCTTGCATTATTATTTTTTTTAATTTTTCCTCATCTTCTCTCATTTGGTTTTTGAGGTCTTTTTAAACCTCTTCCAAAAAGTCTTTTTGAGCTTCTGACCATTTGCTGTTTTAGAAATAAGTTGTTTTACTTCACTATCCCTTAAGTTTGAACCCATGCCTTCTCTGTCCACACAATAGCTATCAATAGTTGAGTCCTTTCCCTTTGCTTACTCTTTTTTTAAGTGGCTACACAAATAGGCATAATTATTGGCTTCATGGCAGAGTTTCAGTATCCTCAGGTATTGAGATTGGTTTTAGGATTTTTGTGTTTATTTCCTAAACCCCTATTTAATGCTTCCATTTTCTATAATCCAGGATTAGGTGTAACTCCTGACTCCTCACTCAAATCCCAATCTGTGATGGACCTCAAGTGCTCCAAACAGAGTTCTGCCACTACAAACAGACAGCTCACCTGCTTCACTCTCCTGAGGGTGCTCATAGCCAGTGGGGTCCCATCCCTCAGCAACCATACTCATGGTGCTTCTGCTTTCTCATTCTCCTTCTCCTTTTGCTCCAGAGATAGAGAAAATGCCTGGTCCATAGACTGGGGTCTTTAAAGCCCTTATTTGGTCAGCAACTAAGGTTGTAGTCCACAGAGCCACTCCAAGGATTTGCTGCTTATGAACTCCTCTAGCATCTGCCACTGGAATATAAATTCCTAGGTCTAGCATATAGGTGAAGACGAAGGTCTTGGCTTCTGCATTTGTCATGTATTGATTTCATGGTATTTACTCTGTCTACCTACTTCTGTGATTGAGCAGAAATCTCTGGAGTTGAGGCTTTAGCTGGCACAAGTGCTTCTATAGTCCTCTTCCTGCTGAATCTGACTCCCATCAGTATCCCCTACCAGGATATAATCTCTGGGATTCATCAGACAAAGTAAAGCTACTGGTCCTGCCTCAAGGACTCCTAGATGATTGCTTCTGCAGTATTTGTATCTATTCTGACCCTCAGGCTCATAGATTGTGACTTGTTTTCTCAGGGATGTCAACAATGTTTGGTTGGACTGAAGTCCAGGATGTCAGAGATGTTGCTCCCTATTTATCTTTTTCTGCTCATCTTCACTCCTTTCTCTTCTGGTTTATTTTATTTTATTTTATTTTATTTTATTTTATTTTATTTTATTTTATTTTATTTTATTTTTTGCCACTTTGGGCATTTATTCTATGAAGTTACTTTTGATTGTGGAGTTGAGGAAGGTGAGGAAGTTTCATGCCATACTCTGTCATCTTCCCATCTCACCTGCTTCTCTTTTCTTAATCATGTTTTTTTTTTTCTCTCTCATTCATGACTTCTGATAATTGAATAGGTCCACCTAGTTTAAAAAAAAAAAAAACTAAGAGAAAATGGTATGAAATCAGTATTTCTTAGAGAATTTTCAGCAAGAGAATTTATTTTTCCAATCAATTCCAAATACCAGTTTTTTCATTATACTTTATAATATATACAATATATTCGAGTTACATTATGAGTATCCTATTGTTTATCATTTTATTATAAGAAACAACACAACCTTTTTTTTTAGATCAGTTAATTACTTTGCCTTTATTATGTTTCACCAAATCCTTGAGTCTATCTATTTGGAAAAAAATCTCCAGGATCCAACTGATAACAATGAAAACTCTCTTAATTTTTATTACATTTGGGCACACAGCATATTATTAGAACTTTTGGACTGCCTCAATAGACACCTTCATTTAGTCATTTGTAGTGTTCCCTTGGTATAGTTCCTGAGAGGTTCTGTTTAATTTGTAAGTGTGTACAGACAAATTTAATTATTTCCCATGGTATGCATAATTTTTCCTTTATCTACAGTGAGTCACATCTGCTCTCTAGTTGTTCAATCAAATATTTTGATTGTGCCGTCCTGGAATTTCTAACTAATAACTGATATCTGTACTAAACAAAAGAATCTTTATAGCTCCAGGAAACTATATTATATTATGGGGTTCCACTTCTCTTTACCAATCTTGACGATTTCCTTTTATTCCAATGACTTTAATAGTCATTTATGATAATTCAAAATATTTGCTCTGAAGAAACCCAAAACAAGCAACACTCACAACAAAATGGGTTTTAAAATAGGTTCAATATTTTCTGTTTTCACATAGCAAAAATTTTACTTATACTGAAGTACCAAAAAGGTACAATGTCAAAATGTTGAAGCATTCTCCACATCACCTAAATTTCACAGCCCAAGTATCAATTATCTCCCTTGAGATTTTTAATTTAAGCTCCTGATAAATTAAATTTAACTGTAAAAATGTAATGATGCTAAAGTATTGATTGAAATAAAACCTCTGGGGATATTGACACCTCAACTGGGTTCTATTAACTTTAATCTTTTAACAATACCAACTACACATCCACCTGACATTATTATGACCCTGCATGGCTAAATTTTGAAAGATGTTAAGATATAATTTTGCATTCTGTAAACTTGATGTTGAAGCAGCATTATTGTACAATTCAAAGAAAAAATCATTTTTCTTATCATAAAAATGATGGAAATTATATATTTGTAAATTTTGCCTCCCACAATATTTTGATGGTGTCAAATATCTTATGTGGAATAAAAATTTATATGTCATGAAGATTATAACAAAATTCCTTACAATATTCATTAAGTTGACACTGCTTTAAATTGATTTCTGATATTCACAAAGATATATGTTGATAAATTTCTTTACTGTAACATTTAGTGCCAGAAAGCAGATAAATGAACCCAAGAAGTAAGAGTTCCAAAAAGTCCTCTGAGGTCTTTTATTACCATTCCCCAATTTTAGATTAAATTATTAAAAGGATTGGAAAATATTATTCAATTCATATTTTGATTAAATTAATCAGGACAGCTAATACATTTCAACATAATCAAATATTGGCATGTCACATAGAAAAATGATAAAAATATAATGCATTAGTTGGCAGTAATTTTTAAATGAAAAAATATTCATATTAATTTCTTAACTGATTATTAATACTTATGTTTGATTTATTTTCCTTGAAATTATGCTATTCTAGGTAACATTTCTGATCATTATGTCAACATGAAGAAGCATATGAAAAAGTTAGATGACACAGTGATTCTGGGGCAAGAATATCTGAGTCTAAATGCTGCCTTTGTTACTTGTATTTTTAAGCTTGGACAAGTGTCTTAAGAGCTTTGGGCCACATTTTCCTCATCTGTTAAATGAGGTGGTAGGACTTGAGGACATCTAAGACCTGATATACTTATAAAGCTCTTTGGAAAGTGAGGGAATGGGAATGGAAGACCTCAGAGGACTTTTTGGAACTTTTACTTCTTGGGTTCTTTTATCTGCCTTCTGGCACTAAATGTTATATTTGTATGGCTAAGATTGTTTAAAGCCTCATACTCTGAGATACTCTATGTAAAACCCTCCGAAAACCTTATAGTATTTTGTAAATATATATATATATATATATGCATATATATATATATGTTCTGTTGTTATTCCTTTTATTACTATTAAACCAAATAGTAATCTGTGAAGTTATGGTTAAATTTTGATCTCTCAAAACCCATATATACTCATACCTTCAGCACTTGATAAATTCTTTTTTTTCCAATTTAATTTTTTCAGTAATATGTAGAAATAATTTGGGCAATTATTTTTGACATTTTAAAATTCAGATTTTCTCACTCCCCACCTTCAATCCCCTCCCTCAGGTGATGAATATTCTAATGTCATTTCTACTCATACTTTCATGTAATACTTCTATATTGCTCATGTCATATTACAAATATAGTAAAAATTTCCTGAAGGAAATATTGTGGAAAATGACCTGCTATGATCTACACTCAGGCTCTAATAATTCTTTCTCTGGCTGTAGATATAGCATTTTCATCATGGTTCTATTGTGATTATCTTAGAGAATACCTTTGTTGATAATGTTTTAGACTTTCACAGTTGATCATCATAATTCTGCTCAATTCACTCTTTATCAGTTAATATAAGTCTTTCCATGTTTGTTTGTTTGTTTGTTTGTTTTTTTTGAAACTCATTCTGCTTATCATTCCTTAGGGTAAAATTCAATTACAACCATATGCCACAACTTTTTTTGTCCATTCTGTGAATTTTAAAAGTCTCCATCTTGGTATAGCACCCAAAAATTGTGCACACCCACACTACACGGGCATGTGCTAGTCAATGACAAATCAGAAATAACTAACTGCCCACCTGGGCTGTCCTAAGCTAAGCTAGAGCCAACCATTGGCACTTGTGAGACACAGGAAGTGAGGTAAGGAACAGCCTCTGGAATTCACGCACTTCCTGGGGAGAGAGCTAGAGAGGAGTTGGTGTTAGGAGCTTGGAGGGAGAGGACGCCCGCAGACAGCTTTCCTTCAGATCTCTCACGTGAGTTAAGGACTGATTCTTTCCACCTTGGCCCTTTGGGCCTAGAACTCACTCTGCCTTGGTCAGAGGTTGAGTAGCCCCTTTCCCTTATCTCTTCTCTCCTTCTCTCCCTCTCCTTTCCCTACTCCCAGTGTGATTAAACCTCCATAAACTCCATTCTGACTTGAGTGTTTCATTTTAGGAATTTCATAAGTAAATTCCTTGGCGGCCATTGTTTGTAATTTGTTCAATATTATAACCTCTCCCAGAAGCTAAAATTTTCCCCATTACAATTCCCCTAAATGATGGACAATCCCTAAGTTTCCAAGCCTTTGCCCACTACAAAAAAAGGTGCCAAAATATCTTGTTATAGATAGGTCCTTCATCACCTTTGATCTCCTTGGTTTAGAAAACCAGTGGTGGTATAGCTAGGTCAAAGGGTTTTTCATAGTTTTGTGACAATATGAGCCTGGATCCATATTGCTCTCTAGAATGACTGGATCAGTTCCCAGTTCAACCAACACTATATTAATGTCCCAATTACCCTACAGCTCCTCCAATGCTTATTGTTTTTCTTTTTGTTCATATTAGCCAATCTGGTAGGAGTAAGGTGTTATCTCAGCATTGTTTTAATGTGCATTTCTCTAATCAGTAGCAATTTTGAGCATTTTTTCAGATGATTAAATATAGGTTAACTTATTCCTCTGAGAACGGCCTATTCATATTCATTAACAAGTTTTCAATTGGGCAAAGTTTTATATTCTTGTAAATTTGATTCAACTCTATAAATTACAGAAATGAAACATTTGTCAGAGATACTTGCTATGAAAATTTCCCCAAAATTTGTTCTATACCTTCTAATCTTGGTTTCACTGGTTTTATTTATACAAAATATTTTAATTTAATGTAATTGAAATTGTCTATTTCATTTTTTAATGAACTCAGTTATGTCTTGTTTCAGTTTAAATTCTTTTCTTATCCATAAGTCTGAGAGGTAAACATTTCCTTGGTTCTCTAATGAGCTTATGGTGTCACCTTGTTATTTCTAGATCGAGTATCAATTTTGATTTGAAACCAGTGTATGGAGTAAGATATTGATTCATGCCTAGTCTCTGTTATACTGCTTTCCAGTTTTCTCAGCAGTATTGTCAAATAGTGAGTTCTTTTCTTATAAACTTGGATCTTTGGTCTTATTGAACATTAAGTAGCTATGGACATTGACTGCCATGTGTTGATTTCCTAATCTATCCTATTGATCCACCACTGTTCTTTTCTTATACAGTATCATGTTTTTGATGATTACCATTTTATAGTACAATTTGAGATCTGGTATGGCAAGGGCTTTCATTCATATATTTTTTCATTAACTACCTCAATATAATTGGTCTTTTGTTTTTCCAGATGAACTTTGTTGTTTTTGCTAGTTCTATGAAATAATTTTGGGTGGTTTGATTTGTTTGGCACTGCATAAGTCAGTGAATTTAGGTAGAATTGTCATTTTCCCTATGTTGATTTGATGTATCCATTAGAAATTAATGTCTCTCCAACTGTTTGAGACTTACTTTATATGTGTTAAGAGTGTTTTGCAATTGTGTTCATATAGTTGCTGGTTGTATTTTGGAATGTCACATTGCCTTGAGTTATTGTAATTTGAATTTCCTTTCTGTCTCACTTTTGGATTCTGTTGGTAAATAGAAACACTGATGATTTATGTGGGTTTATTTCATAAGCTGTGACTTTGCTGAAGTTTTTAATTATTTCTATTATTTTTGATGTATTGTATTCTCTAAGTATAGCATCATTCCATTGGTAAAGAGTGTTAACTTTGCTTCTTCATTACCTATATTAATCCCTTCTATTTTTTTTCTCTAATTGCTATACTGTGCATTTCTAGGACAATATTAAATAATGAAGATAATGTGTGTCCTTACTTTATCATTGGAGCTTTGACTAGAGTTTTCATTTTCTAATATCTTAGGGTTTTATTAGTTTCAGTTTGTCCAATTCTAATTTTTAGCAATTTATTTTCTTCATTTAGTTTTTGTTTCCTTTTCCATTTAGTCAATCTAATTCCTTAGAATAGTTCCCTTCACTTTTTCTTCCTCTATTTCCATTTTGTCCTTTATATTCCTTAGGGAGTCATTTTATTCACAGTTTTCCTTTTAGCCTATTGGATTTTTTTAGAGATTTCATTTTTTAATCAATTTCCACCCAACTATTGTTTTTCCTATTGATTCTCTTAGTATTTGGTATTTGAACTTCTTTTCAAGTTCTTCCAGGGTTTCTTTTGGAGTGGGACATCCTTTCATACTTTTTAGAGGCTACACATGTTTCCTTTTGGCACTGTTGACCTCTTTTAAGTTTTTATTTTGGCCAATAACTTTTTCCGGAAATATTTTTTTTGCTCATTTTTCTATGTATTTTATTCTTCCCACCCCACCATTATGCTACATATCTGTTCACATTCTTCTCTTTTCCTGGGGCAGAGAGTGCACTGCTTCAAGCTTGCAGAGTATTTTTCTGTGGTACTTGGGGGTAGGCCTTGCTGCCTTTGTTTTTTACTATATTTCTGTTGAGGAGGTCGCCCTGTTAGATTACTCTGGGGAGATTTTCAACTTATTTGTTTTCCAACTATCTTCAGCAGCCTGTGTTTTGAGATCCTTCACTGTATATTGGACTGACCTGATCCCTTCTCTGAAGTTTCTATATCCTGACCAAATGGCTTAGGCTGGGCAAGTCCTTTCCTCTGGACTCCACTAGCTGAGGTACTCTGCTGCCACCTGGGGGTGAGTTGATTCCTATTGTTCCCAGGCCCCCTTTTTACTCCTCTAAATTCTCAGCACTTTAATGTCATGTAACAGTTTATAGATTTCCTACCTTCTCTGCCTTCTATACCTCTCTAGAATGACTTGGCCTATGTATATTTCTGTTCTGTAGCTTCATTGCCTCTGGGGGAGTAAGAGCTTGTTGGGTTGCTCCAAGTTATGTCTGTTCTCACTGATGCTGTGCTGCCTGGGTCACTCTCTCTTCTTACTTTAGTGAGATTAATGCCTCCATCTTTCCTTTGTGTTGAGTTGTTTTTTTTTTATTTTTCATTTTTTGCATGTGTGGAGGAACTGAGAATAAAGCATCCTTAGCTCCACCATCTTAGTTTCCATCATGAAACTCCTACTGAATAGATTCTTAACATCTCTGATTATCAAGTAGAAAAGATAAACCCAATGAACAGAGAAGTATAAGCAAAGTTAAGTCAACAAGCATATGTTAAAAGTGTGTATATCTTCTAAAACGTGGAGATAATAAGGGCAGCAAAGTACATGAGAAATTCTGCAAAAGTCAACATTCTATCCTCTAATGCAAAGGTATCAAACTGAGAGCCCACTCCCCACTGCTACCTAATAGAGCAGATTAAAATGTGATTCGGAAATGTTCAACAAAATCAATGAACATACAATATAACATGGAATATTGTTTTGTGATTTTTGAAGTCAAATCACGAACCTAAGGTACCTTTTTCTATTTAAGTTTGACTCTAGTACTCTAAAGAAACTTCCAGTTTAATGGGGAAAGATACCTGAGAAAAACAAGGAAAGTCTTCCTGTAGAAACTGGTACTTTATCTAAGACCTAAATATTGAAAGTGGAATAATAGAAAAAAAAGAAAATCCCAGGCATGGGGAATAGCTAAATATAAATGCTAAAAACTAAAAAAACGTAAATTTACTTTACTATATTCATATTTAATGAGGCTTGATGAAACAGAAAATAAACTATAGATCCTGGAATCAAGAAGATTTGAATTAAAATACTTCTTCAGAAATTTACTATCTGTGGGTTCCTAGGAAGTCACTAAGACTCTTTGACCTTTATTTTCTGTATCAATAAAATATAGATAATACTAGAACCTATATCGAAGAGATTTTATGAGGACAAAATTAGATAATCATCATAAATTGCTTAGTATTTTGTCTCTCACATAGTAAGTGCTATACAAATAAATATGAACAATTATTAGTCTATATATTTTTTTCTGACATGGTTGGATCAGTTCACAGTTCCATCAATAATATATTAGTGTCCTTATTTTTCCACATCTACTCTGAATTTTATCACTTTGTCCTTTTATTATATTAACCAATCTGATAGGTGTAAAATGATATCACAGAGTTGTTTGATTTGCATCTTTCTAATAAATAATGATTTAGACAAAAAAAAAGGTATCCACCACTATAGAAGGAATAGACACAGTCCAAATATAGACTTGAAATATACCATTCTTCACATCATTTCCTCCATTAATTTTTCTCTACTGTTAGTGATATGTTTCTTGTTCACTACATAATGAATAGAAAAATATATATTATATGATGATATTGGAACGATCTAGATAATATAACATGACTTCTTATAGTGATGGCAGTGCTGGGAAGAAAGGGGGAAAAAGAATGAGACAGAGTTTGGATATAATTAATGTGAGAATTTGTTTCTCTTGGATAAACATGTTTATTATGTTTTTGTAACAAAAAAGAATTGTTTTCCTAAGAAAATAATTAATAGAGTAATCGAAGAAAGATTGAGTTGTCTTTGCAATAGAAATTTACTTTTACCTTTTATATTGATAAAGGATGTAGATTTATATTATGTGTTCAACTGAAAGCATATTATAACATTTTGGAAATAACCATGTAATATGATTTTTCCATTAAACAAACACTGATTTAAAAAAAGGAAGATTGGATTTTGTTTGTTTTGAGCATCTGTGAAGGATGGACGGGAAAAAGGAGGATCTAGTGGTGGGATTATCACTTGGTAATCTATTAAATATTCTTGGGGGCAGGTTGGTAGCTCTGTGGATTGAGAGGTAGACCTAGAGGCAGAAGGTCCTGGTTGAACCCAGCTTTAGACACTTTATAACTATGTGACTCTGGGCAAGTAACTTATACCCCATTGCCTAGCCCTTAGACTATTCTTCTTCCTTGGAACCAATACACAGATTCTGAGATGCAAGGTAAGGGTATAAATATAGTCTATGTAGAAATTCTGATGAGTATTAGAATTAGGGTAGTAACCTTGGAAATGAAAAAGAAGATATATTCAAAGCATATTTTGGAAACTTGGCAGCTAATTAATGTGGTTTTCTACACCCTGGTCCAAAATATACATTTGATAATTATACTACCACCCTGGAGGCAGTATCAAGCAAAATGGATTATGAAAATAATGGAAAAAATTGTTCAACATATATATGTAATAAAATTACAAAGAATTAAAGTATTTTTGTGGGCACATAGAACTATACATAATTTATATGAAACAATATAATATAAAAGTATAAATCAATAATTTCTCAATCTGACATAATATAATAAATCTGAAATAGAATATTAAATGCATACTTTACATTAAACAAAACAATATGAATTTAATATAATACTTTATTAATCCAGAATAGAGTTTCTCCTATAAGACTTGGTATCTAAAGTTAGCCTTCATTTATTTCTAAAGGCAATACTCAAAGCTAAAATAATGCTATACATATGGCTAGAGTCATGTCATTATATTAGCATACATATGACTAAGTTAATATGATTTTATTAGAAATATATATAATAATTTAAGATAATGTAAGTTTCATGATGATCAAGTTACTCACCTTGGCCATTTCATTACACAATTTGATCTTTAAGGTCCATTAAATATTAAAATGAATCATTGATTGATAGAAAATGTTTCAAGTCAGTTATAAAGTGAAAATATCCATTGTCTTCTATAGAAGCTTATTCTCATGAAGGTGACTCCTTGGACTTATATGCCATGGGCTTTCTTTTGTCCCTTTATACTATTTACTTGGTGATTTCATCAGTTTCAATGATTTTAATTATGATCTCTATGCTGATAATTCTCAAATTTATCTTTGTTGGCCTGATTTGCTGATTTCCATGCTTAGATATCCAAATGCCTTTCAGACATCTAAACTGGATATCCAGTGGACTTCTTAAATATACTTAAATATAGTATTTTCAGAATAGAATTCTTTATCTTTTACCTTAAATTCTTTCTTATTTCTACTTTCTCTATTACTATAGAGGAGTTATCCTGGATATCTCACTCTTTCTCACCCTCCCTCTATACCCAAGCTACTGTAAAAGTTGTATATTTCATTTTGCAACATCCTTTAAATATAACCCTCTTCTCTCCTTTGACACTGCCACAGCTCAGGTCCAGGCCCTCATCACCTCAATCCCAGATTATTAAAATTAGCCATGTTTTTTCTGTCTGTTTCAAGACACTTTTCTATTTTAATCCCTCATAAAAAAATTTTTTTAATGCATGCCCAGATCCCAGGTGGAGCCAAGGTGATGGAGTAGAACAGAGAAGTTCATGAAAATCCTCTACAAACAATATTAAAATATCACCACAAAACAAATACAGGAGCCAAAGAACCAACAAGGAGACAGAGTGAAACAACTTTCAAGGAAAAATACCCAAAAAGGTAGGCAGAGAACATCTGGAGCCCTGGGGAAAGAGGGGAGCATAGTCAGTAGGAAGGTAAAGCAGGAATTGAAGAGCAAGCCAAGAGTAAGCCACATACCCCAATCCCACATCTGCTGTCCCAGGCTCTGAACTCAATCCCAAGACAATATTCAGACCCTGAGACCATGCCTGGGAAAATAGAGGGCCAACCAACCCATACCCCTTGAAATTCCAAACCCATAGTGAAGTCTGAAGTCCTAGCCCAGGGCAGTCTGTGCCAAAGTGGGCTGATCTGTGTGGGCCCAAAGTGAAGCCAGGAGTCCCATTTTGGGTCTCTAGTGACGACATAGATCCCAACTTGATTCCTAGACATTGGGCTATCATACTATCTTGGAAGAACTAAGAATGGAAGAAACCCAGAAATAAATCTAAAGGTAACATCAAGGAAGGATCAAAGTTTAACAGGGTACCCTAACCTCCCACAGAACAGAGCCTACCTATAAAAAATAGGAAAAAATGAGAAGACAATAAAAAGCACCTAACTCTAAAGAATTTTTATGGATACAAAAAGCAAGATATAGACACAGAAGAGGACAGGGAAAACAAAGCAAATGCATGTAGATTAGAAAAGAAAAATTTAGATTGGACACAGATTCTAGAAGAGCTCAAAAAAACTTCAAAAACAATTAAGAGAGGCAGAGGAAAAGTGGGGAAGGGAAATGAAAGTGACAAAAGGAGAAATAGAAGCAATGCAAGAAGAAATGGGCCAAATTAAAAAGGAGAACCAAAATTTGATGGAGGAAAATCATACTTTAAAAATCAGAATCAAAAAACTAGAAACTACTGATTTCATGAGATATCAAGAAACAAAACAAAATTAAAAGAATGAAAAAAAAAACAGAAGAAAACATTAAGTATCTCATTGAAAAAAAAACTGGTCTGTAAAATAAAATAGATGCAGTAGAGATAATTTAAGAATTATTGGACTACCTGAAAGCCATGATCAAAAAAAGCGTGGACATATTAACAATACAATAACTTGTGAAAGAAATCTGCCCAGATATTCTCAAACAAGAAAATAAAATGGAAATTGTAAGAATCTAAGATCACCTCCAGAAAGAAATGCTCAAATGACAAATTACAGAAATATAATAGCTAAATTCAGGAGGCCAGAAGCCAAGGAGAAATACTGAAACCAGACAGAAAGAAACCATTCAAATACCATGGAGTTACTATCAGGATCACACAGGATTTAGTAGATTCTATATTAAAGGATTGAAAGGCATGGAATATGATATTCAGGAAGGGGAAAGATCTAGGTTTACAACTCATAGTCACTTATGCAGCAAAACTGAGTATATTCTTTGAAGGGAAAATGAATATTCAATAAGATAGAAGATTTCTAAGAAATCCTGAGGAATAAGTCAGACCTAAACAAAAAATTAAAGTCTTAACACAAGACCCAAGAGAAGACTAAAAAGGTAAATAAAAAAGAGAATATTTAAGGGACTCACTAAGGTCAAATTGTATGTATCTCTACATGGAAAGAGGATATCTATAATTCTCAAAAATTATTCTTAGTAGTAGAGAAGATAGAAGAAATTTTTCTTAAGAAGAGGAAGGGAATGTAAGTTGGTTATGATAATATGATATATAAAAAATAAAGCAGTGATTATTTCACTGAGAAGAAAGGGAAGGGAGAGAAAAAATGAGGTAAATTATATCATATAAAGAGTCATAAAAAATCATTATGGGGAGCAGAGGATAAGGGTGGTGATGGACAATGCCCTAACTTTCCTTTATTGTAACTGACTCAGAGGGAAAAACAAATATCCTCATTGTGGTCTAGAATTCTCTCTTACCCTACAGAAAGGTAGAAGGGGAATAATATAAGGGAAGGGGAAGCTAATTGGATAGAGGGGAACATGGGGAGGGTAATAAAAAGCAAAACACTGGTGAGAAGGAAAGGAGTGAAAGGAAATAGAGCAAGATCAAAAGGGGAAAATAAGATGGAGGAAAATACACATTTAGTTATCATAACTGTGAATGTGAATGGGGTGAACTCATCCATGAAATGGAAGTTGATGGCAGAGTGGATTAAAAACCAGAATCCTACTATATATTGTTTATTAGAAACACATTTTAGGCAGAGTAACAAATACAGATTGAATGTAATAAGATAGAGCAGAATTTATTTTCCATAATTTAAAATAAAACGCGTGCCCAATCATGCCAACCCCTACACAAAAATCTTCAGTGGCTTCCTATTGCTGCCAAAAGGAGATACACATTGTTCTGTTTGATTTGTTTCCTTTGGTATTCAAAACACTTCATAATCTATCTAGTCCCATTCTACTTTATAATCCATTTATAACTTAATCTTCAATAGGAACTCTTTAATATCAGTGGCCTTCCTACTAATCCTTAAGTGGCTCTGGGAATACTTTCTAGTTGTTCCTCATGGCCATAATGCTCTTTCCTTCACTCTGACTACTGACCTTCCTGGCCTCCTTTATGTCCCACTAAAATCCCATCTTTTACAGGAAGTCTTCTTCAACTCCTCTTAATTCCAGAGCTTTCTCTCTGTATTATTTCCTATTAATCTTGCATTTGGTTTATTTTGTATATATCTGTTTTCATGTAGTCCATTAGAATGTATGTCCTAGAGGACAGGGCCTCTATTTTACCTCTTTTTGTATCCTAAGTGCAAAGCATGATGCCTGAGACATAGAAAGTCTTTAATAAATTTGTATTATTGATTGATAGTCACTGAAAAACTAGAAAATTTCTTTCAGTAGCAAATAGACTTTTATATTTAATGCTGTAGATAATAGGAAATTAAAGAAATTTACTGAATACATAGGTTATATGGTCACTACTTTAGGTTAGGATCAAAACTTTGGCAGTTAAGTAGCACAAGGATGAGAATTAGGAGAAAATTGAGGGAGGGGGAACAACCAGAAAACTCTTTTCGTAGTTCATATATGATGTGACGAGGACCTGTATGAGTAGTAGAAGTTTCAAAGGTGAGAAAGAGGTGTTTATGACAACTATTGTAAGGGTAGAAATGATAAGACCTATAAGCAGATTGGATATCTTGGGACAGAGGTTTAGAATTTGAGGATAGTTAGATTTTGAGCCTGGGTGCCTGGAAGGATGATATTGCCCTTGAAATAATGGGGAAATCAGAAAGAAAGAATGGCAGGAGTTGAAAGAAAGTGCATTTGGTTTTGGACATAGGACATTAAATATGCCTTTATATCAATATGTGTAATAGATAATTATGGAACTAATACTGGACTTCAGGAGTAAAGACAAAGCTGGATAAACAGATTTGAATATCGTCTGCATACAGATGAAAACTGGATCCATGGTTGATGGCATTGCCAAATGAGAGTATAGAAAAAGAAAAAAGGACCAGGACAGAACTATAATTTATACCCAAATAAGTATTTCTAATCTGCATGATGATCCAGCAAAGAAATAGAGAAAGTGGTCAGATCAAATATAGGAGAAACAAGAGAATAATATCATGAAAATATAGAGAGGAGAGACTATCTAGAGCAGCGGTTCTCAACCTCTCAATTTGTAGCAATGAGAATACATAATGCATATCAGGTATTTACATTCTGAATCATAACTGTAACCATTTGAAGTAGCCACCAAAATAATTTTTTGGTTTGGGGTCACTGCAACATGAGGAACTGTATTGCAGGATCACGGCATTAGAAAGGTTGAGAACCACTGATCTAGAGGAAGAGGGTGATGGATAACATCAAAGATTGGAGACACATCATGGAGAATCAGAAACAAGAAAGGACCATTAGATCTAGCAATTATGAGATCATTTGTAAGAGTAGGATTGACATCCCCACCTCTGTATAATCATAGAAAACCAAATATCTCCAAAAGCTATGAATGGAGATTTCATTTCCAGAGTTGGAAGCAATTCCCTAAAGGAGAATCACTTTTGAGGGGAAGAGAATAAATTCTATTTCTTTTTTCCTATTCATTTCTCCTGATTTACACTGAGCACATGAGAAGAGAAATGAGGTAAGCAGCAGATATTTATATTTGCTCTAAGGACTGAATATCATTGGCTAACAACCCATGCCATAGATTTAAAACATCAGAGATTTTAATCTATACAGGAATTTGGATTGATGACTAATAGTATATCTTGCTCATAGGCATTAAGTAAATACTTGTTAATTGATTTGTTGAGTGGACATACTTGGAGATACATTTTAAAAAAATTAAACATTTTAAAAATTAAAGGAATATAATATATATATATACACACACATATATATATATATTACATGTGATTTCATTGATCACACATTTCCATATTAGCCATGTTACAAATGACACACATATGTTTCAATCAGCACTGAGAGTTTCAATTCTTTCTCTAGAGGTAAAGAGCAGTTTTCATCATGGTTCCTTTGGAATTGTCTTGGATTATTATGCTGACAAGAGTAGGTAAATCTTTCATAGTTGACCATTGTTACAATATTTCTATCACTGTTCTCCAGGTTCTGCTACCTTTGCTGTGCATCAGTTCATACAATACTTCCCATGTTTCTTTGTTTTTTACACCAACCCATTTATTCCATCACAACAATATACCTCAATTTGTTCAGCAATTCTTCAATTGATGGGAATCCCCTCAGTTTCTAATACCTTGTTAACATAAAAAGAACTGCTGTTAACATTATACGGATATATGCTTTTCCCTCTTCTTTGATCATTTTGAGATATAGATTTGATGGCAGTTTTGGATCAAAGGGAATACCCAGTTTCATTACCCTTTTGGTAGAGTTCCAAATTATTTTCTAGAATAGTTGGATCAGTTCCCAACTTCTATTAACACAGTATATCAGTGTCCTTACTTTTCTATATCCCCTTAAACAGTTGTCATTTTCCATTTTTGCCATGGTAGCCAGCTTAATGGTTTTGATGTATAACTTCAGGCTTGTTTTTATTTGCATTTTTCTAATCAATAATGATTTAGAGCATTTTTTCATGTGACTGTAATGGGAACCTATTCTAGAGGGATATTAGATGTTACAACCCACATAAGAGTTCCCCAGGGCCAGTTAAACACAAAACCCTTGACTCATGGAAACAAAGTTTATTTCATAAAAATTAATAAATAACTGGTAGGTAGGACCTTATAAAGTGAATGCCAACCAACTTCTAAGTTCCCTGCATAAGGGAAGGCTTCTGTTTCTTCTCTGGGCCCTGCCTATACTTCCCTGTGCTACCTGAACACTATCTGACATGATCCTAATCTTCCTGCTAGTGATTAATAAAGGGGAAAAATAAGCCTGAGTTTGATTGCACTGTCTCCCAAAGTTACAGAGGAACTCTGGCAGATGAACCACTGGAAGATGATCTTTTGAACTCAGGGAAATTGATTTCCTCCAAACAAATTATCTACCCAGAAGTCAAAGATTTTTCCATGAAATCTTAACTATCCAGGGAGAATCTCTCAGAGAGCAAAACCCCACCTTCATTTTGATGGAAATTAAGGCAGAAAGTCAAAAACACTTCCAGCTCAGAGAAAATTCAAGAAGGAAGTGAGTTCAGTTATTTTCGGTTCAAACTCCCATAATTCCTTTCTTACCCAGAATCCTTTCCCAGAACTTATCTCAAAATTACCTTCTTTCAACTAACCCTGGAAACCAGACGATGACTAACTATATTCCTACATTACTATTGATATTTTAATGTCTTCTGAAAATGTCAGATCATATTCTTTGCATACATATCAGTTGGGGAATTGGTCTCATTTTTATGTATTTGGCTTAGTTCTACAAATATTTGAGAAATGTATTCTTTATCCAAGAAATTTGCTAAAATTTTCTTCCTCAACTGTCTTATTCCTTTCTAATTTTGGAAGGCTTTGGTTTTAACTATGCAAAATCTGTTTAATTTCATATTATCTTAATAATGTATTTAATTTTCTTTGAACCTCTATATCACTTGTTTGGTAATAAAATTCCTTTATACATAGATCTGACAGACAAATTTTCCCATGTTCCTCTAATTTATTTAGGTCATTTTAACTTTAAACTTTTTATGAGTAAATAGTTTATTCATTGGATTAGCTTCTTAATAATTAGTAAATTTCAAATTACATTTCTACCTCTATAATATTTTCATTTCCCTCCCAGAAACTGTCTTGGATTTAGTGATCCATATAAATTAATTATGCATGAAAACAGTTACTCTGAACCTCACCCTTCCTCAAGACCTTTGGGCCTCTGACTATAGAGGGCAAAAAGCATATATTGAAAAGCTCCTCTAAGATCCTTCACTTTTTAAGGAGGGCATCCAGGGTAGTAAAGTCATCATTTTCATCTTGATGCTCTCCTGAATTTGATCTTCAGAAACTCATCTTGTCAAACATTCATTCTGAAACTCAAAAGTTCCTAGTACTCCTTGACCCTAGAATTCCTTCCCTCCCTCTGCTTAGAGGTAGTAATGATTAGACATTGGAGCAATAATTTCAGATCTTCCATTTAAGGAGAATTTCAAGAGCCTCATAATTTTTCACCCTGACTACAGGATTTCATCATGCCAGGTACCCATTGCCTTCTTTCCCTGGCTCTTTAGCTTCTTTTGCATGTTGTTTTGACTTGTTGAATTGTGAACTGCTCAAGGGCAAATAAAATTTGCCTTTCTTTGCCCACTAGTTCTCAACACAGTTTCTGGTATATAGTAGGCATATAACAAATGCTTATGTCTTACATTTCTCCTCTTCTTTCCACTCACAAATACATCACCCTAGCTGGCATCCTTATCTCTACTTTTTGTGACTAGCTATTGCATTACCTTTTAATTTTTCTCTCTGCATCCAGCTTCTCAACTCTCAAATCCATCTTACAACCACTGCCAAACTGATATTCCTAAATCACAGACATAACTATGGCATTTAACTGCAAAATAATCTTCAGGACTATTTATTTCCTCTAGGATAAATCACAAGTTAATTTTCTTTTTCATTTAAAGTTCCTCACAAATTCACCACAGCATTGATTTTCAGAATGATTACCTATTACTAAACATTATGTCCTTCATGCACCATACAAACTGGTCTACTATCTGATACCTGTAAAAACCATGCTGTTTAATATGGTCTTCATCACATTTGGAATTCCCATATTTCTCATCTTCATCTTATGTTACCTTTGCCTTCAAAGCTCAATTCAACCATTATTTATTACTTTCATGATTTCCAGAGTTGTGCCCTAAAAGTATTTTGTGTACACTTTTTACATGTGATTTTCCCTTTAAAAAATTTGAATTTGTATAGAAACTTGCTATTTCATCATTATATCTCATTGCTTAGCACAGTGGCTGGCATTATGGGTCCTAAAAAGCTAGTTTTAAAATTCAAATCAGTACTAGTAATTGTTGATTTTCATCCTCAATGAGCAACACCTATTCTTTTTTCTATTCAAAAACTAATTTCTCTAACATCAAAGAAATAAATATGGAAGATATAAGACAATTTTAAATGCTTTCAATAAGGAAAATCAGAGCATTATTTAAATTAAACATGTGATCAATTGTAAATATTTTAGATAATATTATCCAAGTAATTTTTACTTTTCCTTTTGTCAAAAGTTTACTTTGAGGTAAAATTTTATATTTTGCTTGAAGAAAAGAATTGCTATTAGCAACTTATTAAACCTTCAAATTTGCACATTTATATCCTTTCTTCAACTTTTAAAAGCATTTCAAATAAGTTTCCTGTTCAATTAAAAAACAAACAGTTGCACTATTGTAGCATTGTTCAATCTTCATAAATCATTATTGATTTCTCCATATAATGTCATCATGAACTCTGAGACAATCATAAAAGGTGGTAAGTGTCATAATGTTAATAAGTTTAGTTGCACCAGAGAATAACATAATTTGTAACTCTTCTAGACCACAAAAATGTTGCACTTACTAAGTTTATCTATTCCAGTTTTTTAATGTCACATTATTATCCCAATTTTTAATTTTTAACATTATTAAAAAATTAGTTCCAAATTTTCTTCCTTTCTCCAGCCCCTTCCTCATTCATTGAAAAAGCAAATAATATGGCATCAATTATACATGTGAAGTAAGCAAACATTTTCCTAATATTTTCTTAATAGAATTTTAGCATATTTTCACATTTCATGAAGGAAGAAAAATAAGAAATTAGAAAAGTGTGCTTCAATCTACACTCAGAGTTTATCATTTCCCTCTCTTGAGGTAAATAACATTTTTCATCATGATCCTTTGGAATAGTCTTAGATCATTTCCTTGTTCACAGTAGATTTCTTCTCACAGTAGACTTTCTTCACAGTTGATCATCATTAAAATAATTGCATTTCTTTTATACAATGTGCTTCTTGTTCAGTTCACTTTAATTTTAATTAGTTCTAAGAAGTTTCCCCAGGTTTTTCTGAAACTATCTTGCTCATCATTTCTTATAGCCAATAGCATTCCAACAAATTATTATGCCATAACTTGCTCAGTCATTCCCCAAATGGTGGGCATTTCCTCAGATTTTAATCTTTGTCCTCACCAAAAATAAATATTTTTGTAAAAATTTTAGTACAAATAAGTACTTTTCCCTTTACTCTGGTCTTTTTGGGAAACAGACCTAGTAGTGCTATTGCTGGATCAATGGGTATGAATAATTTTATAGCCCTTTGTTCTCCAGAAAGTTTAGAAAAGTTTACAAATCAAACGTTAGTGCATTAATATCCCTATTATTACACATTCCTTCCATCATGTTTGGGAATTATTGATCTATCCATTAATTTTCAGAATTTTCATTTTAATGATTAATTGGAGAATTTTAATTTGTTCTTCTATTAGTATTTTAGTTGACTATCTAATTTATTGATCTACTCTTTCTTTTGATGATGTATTTGTTTAAAGATAGAAAATTTCCCTTAAATAAGTCCCCTGTCTATTATCTCACAAATTTTAGCATGCTGTCTCCTCTTTATCCTAACTTTAATGCAATTTATTTTTAATTGACCAACTTAGTATTTAACAATAGATTTAGCTTTCAATTAATTTTAATATATTCTTCTCTTGCCCTTTATTGAATATATTTTATTGCTTTATGGTCTGAAATAGATATATTACTTATTTCTATTTTTCTACATAGGCTTTTTTTTAATCCTTAACACATACTCGGTTTTTCTAAATATACCATGTCCAGCTGAGACAAAATGTAAACTTTATATTTAAATTCATTTTTCTCCAGATGTCTATCATATCTAACTTTAATACATTCTATTCTTCTCCTTAACTTCTTTCTTATTTACTTAATGATTAAATTTATCTAGCTTTGAAAGGGCAAAAGTTAAGATTCCTTCACACACCCGTACAGTAAAGTTTTACTACCTCTTTCCTTCTGTAATTTATGTAAATTTCCCTATAAGAATTTGAATACTATGCCATTTGGTGAATATTTGGTGAATATATACTTAAAATTAATATTACTTCATTGTTTCTGGTTATTTTAGGAGGTTTTTTCCCTGTTCATCTCTTTTAATTAGGCTTACTTTTGATTTTTCCTTCTCTAAGATCATGATTACTCCCCCTGCCTTTTTACCTCAGTTGTGGCAAAACAAATTCTGCTCTAACCCATTGCTTTAACTCTGTATTTTTTGTTTCATGTTTCCTGTAAACAACATATTGTTGGATTCTAGTTTTCATTCCATTCTTTAATGTTTATGCTATTCTGTTTTACAGGTAAGTTAATCTGATTCACATTTATAGTTTTGAGTTATGAATACTTGCTGTGCATTTCCTCGCATCCTATTATTTTGTTCTCTCTCTCTCTCTCTCTCTCTCTCTCTCTCTCTCTCTCTCTCTCTCTCTCTCTCATTCTCTCTCTCTCTCTCATTCTCTCTCTCCCTCAATCCTCACTCTCAGTCTCTGGATTTATTTCCTCTGGCTCCTCAAAATCTGTTTTATATCTGCCTACTGGCTCTCTTAGTTTGCTCTCTTCATTCATTATTACTCCTTCTATGGTCATTTTTTTGTTCATTTTCCATCTTATTCCTTGACTTTGAACTTCATGTTAAACTTGAGCTTTGTTTCTGGGATAGAATTAGATATTTTTCTAAGCTTAAATTTTTTATTGTATTGTTTCATAGATAATTCTGGATTTGTGGATATTTTCATTTTTTTCAAGGTGGTATTAATCAATTAGGGGAGTTGTCACTGCTCTCCTCAATTAGGCTCTGGTCCTCATTCAGCAATGGCCTCTTCTCACTTGCAACTTTAAGTAATACTGCTCCTGAGGGTCCCTGATCCCTTACAAACACAGCACCACTGTTCTTAAGGGTCCCTGATTCCCTGTAACTGAAAACTTTACTTCTGACCTGGGAACTATGAATCAGAAGTGGGTATAAACAAAAGAGTTGGCAAATAGTGCTCAATCCTGCACATAGTCCTAGAGTGTAGTCCCATTGTATTAACTTTCTGACCAGTTTCCTAATGTCCTTATTGTCTCTGACATAAGACTTTTGGAAGTTGTGTCTTCTGAAGCTTCCAAATTCATGATCTGAAGCTAGTGTTGCTACCATATGGGCTCTGGTCCAACCTCCATCCAATTGAAACATTATTTTAAAATGAATTGGAGGTCAATGTTGGGAAAGCTTGGATTTTATGCTTATTCTGTCTACTCTGTTATCTTACCTGTGACTATACTGAGTTTTCATAATACCATTATTTCACCAAGTTTTGATCAAAATTGTATTGTCTGAACTATGAAGAACTAGAACCAGCTCAATAGTTACTAGTAACATTTGTTATAATCAATGTGTAGGGCAAGCATGCAATTCAACATTTATTCATAGACTAATAACATGGTGAGCTATGGATTATAAAAAGGTACAGAATGAGTTTCTTATCATGGAATTTAAAGAGTTTACATATGTAAAACACATAGAAAACCTTTAAATGATATATAAATATTAGCTGTAATTATGAGAAAATATAGCTTTTACCCTCTCCATGTGGAAATGTTTTTACGATGATTTGTTCCCTCTCCAGATAGTCCCTATTAAATATTAAATGTTAGCATTTAGCATTATACATAATTTTCATAGGACATAGTTGTTAAGTTAGAAAGGACATTCCAAGTCATCCAGTCCAACTACAACAATTTACAGATGAGAAAATTTACGTGTCTTTCTCATGGTTATGCACTTTTAAATCACAGAATCAAATTCTGACTTGTGAATAAGTATGTGTTATCTACTGAATTTTAATAAGATTTTTGCAGATAACATGCTAAAATAATTTCAATAACTCTTTTTTGATTCATGTTTTCTCTCTCCTTCTTACTCCTCAGCCTTCTCTAAAGAAGCATGTAATATTATATAACTTGTATATATGCTATTAAACCATACATATTTCTATGTTCATTATGTTATGAAAGAAGACACATAACATTTATACTTGGGGAAACTCATGGAGGAAATAAAATGAAGACTGGCATATTTGATCTGCATTCAGATTTTATCAGTTCAATATATAGCAGTGAATAGCATTGGTCATTTTGAATCCCTTGGAGTTTTTATAAATCCTTGATTTGCTGATGATAGGTAAATTATGTCGAATAGATCATTATATTTCATGACTGTTACTGGGTACAATGTTTTCCTGAGTCTGCTCACTTCACTTTTAATCACTTCATATGCCTTTTCAGGTTTTTTTGTGATCATTTTGTTCATCATTTCTTAAGTCGCCATATTATTCCATTGCAATCTTTTACCACAATTTGTTCAGCCATTCACCAATTAATGGACAACCATTCAGTTTCCAATTCTTTGCCACTACCAAATGAGCAGCTATAAATATTTTTATAAGTAGGTTCTTTTCCTATAGCTTTGATTTCTTCAAGATATAGGCCTTTGGTAGTATTGCTGGGTCTAAGGCTATGCACAATTTTATGGTCTTTTGAGCATGATTCCAAATTGCTCTTCAGAATGGTTGTATTAGTTCACAGTTCCAGAAACATTCATTAGTGGCCTACTTTTGTAATATCCTCTTTAAAATTTATTATTTTACATTTTTGTCTTATTGACCTATTTGATAGTTGTGAGATAACTGATGTTGGCTTAATTCACATTTCTCTAATTAATAATGACTTGAAACATTTTTTTTTCACATAACTAAAGATAGTTCTAATTTCTCTACCTGGGAATTTCTATTCATATCCCTGGACCATTTGTCAATTGGGGATTGCTTTGTGTTTTTATAGATTTGACTCAGTACTCTATATATTTGTTAAATGAGGCATTTGTCACAGATATTTTCTATAATTTTTCTCCTAGTCTATTGTTCCCCTTCTAATCTTTGTTGCATTGATTCTGTTTGTGCAAAACATTTTTAAATTTAATATAGTCAAAGTTATATGCTATGTATCTCTTCATGTTCTCTTTGTCTTATTTGGACACACATTCTTCCCTTATCCATACATCTAACAAGTAAATATTCTGTCCTACTCTAATTTGTTTATGATTTCACTCTTTATTTCTAAATTATGTGTCTATTTTGACTTTACTCTTGTATATCATGTGAGGTATTAGTCTGTACCCAATTTCTGTCATATTACATTCCAGTTTTCCTAGTATTTTTGGTCAAATAGTGAATTCTTCCAAAAGCTTGAGTCATTGGTTATCCAATGTATTTTTGTGCAATTTGGATTGTTGCAATAAATATAGGAACTAAGGCAAAAAGGTCCAAGACCCATCAATTTATTAGCAAATTTAACAGTGAAAATTTTTTAAAAAGACCCAAAACTCTTCAGAAGTCAAGGTTGCAGTCAGAGAAAGTCATTTTAAACAGTGAAAATATATTACTTTTCATGAGGTTTTAAAACTAGTTTTGTGATGAAAACTAAACCAGGACTATAGGTGGTCTATGGTAGAGGTAAGGGTGGACTTATATTTAGCCACATTTACTTGAATGGCTTTCTAGGACCCATGACAGTGATGAAAACACAGAGTTCATCAATACTCTATGTAATGTCAATTGTTAAACCACCTTTTACTTAAAATAAGCAAGAACTTCTTAGGTACCCTGGAATTTGACCTCCCTCCTTAGTCAAGGGAGAGAGTCCAGTCTGTAGCCCCGAAAAATGGGGAACTTAAACACATAAATAAGTCAACCTATATTAGAGACTCTAACATTAAGAAGCTAAAATGTCTTTTAAATCTACACTAATCCATGAGTACTAATTCTGGAAATTTGTTAAAAACTTTTAACAATTAATATATAAATAATCAATAATTTCATTTCACAAGATATTCTATATGTGAGATTTATATGAAAGTATATACTTATATTAATAGTTGACTTACGGTTTAGGATATACAAAGTACTTTCTATATAGTAGACAGGATAGGTATGATGAGTTATTACTGTGAGAAAACATTGGTTGTGATTTTGGATCCTCTAGATATATAGCTCACTTAACTCTCACTGTCTGTGGGAAATGAAGGATTTAGACCACATGATTCTTAAAATGGGGCTTTAGGGAAACTGGAAAAGCATTTTTGCAGAAGGTAGGATTTAAATTGAGAATTGATATAAACCAATGAAGGAAGGAAGTAGAGGTGGAAAGGGAAAGCAGTGCTGATTTAATAGCCTGATGGTGAAACTATGGCATGTGTGCCAAAGATGATATGTAAAGACCTATCTGTGAGTGCATAGCATCTCCTGCCAATTAGTTACTAGAAAGGCTGAGGAACTCTCCACTGTGCCTCCATGCCCTTCTGCACTTACCTTTCCTGAATAAAAAGTGATAGGGGCACTCCCCTCTTTTTTCCCTACCCTGTCTTGGGTAAGGAGTGTGGTCGCACTTGGTCTCAGGGGACAGGGCATAGCATGCAATCTCATGGGTGGGGATGTGGCACTCTACATGGTCTCTAAAAAGCTCACCATCTCTGGTCTAGGAGATGTCCATAGCAAAAACTTGGTAGATGAAGTATATTTTGTAAGGAACATTTTTTTTATCTTTTGGCAGTGCTCTTCCATTAAATGGTAACTGTGCTTCCACTTCAAGAACCATCTGCAATATCCAGCATTAATTATTAGAATGTCCCCCAAATTCCCAAATCCCCAAAGTAGAAACACATTATTTTTAAAAATTATTCTTCTAATAACTTATCAGAGTTCTGCTAACAAGAATATTTCACAACATCAGTCTGAAATGCAATTCATGGAAGATTAACTTTAACATGTCCAAAGTCACATTCTAATAAAAAGGATATTAGGGGGAAAAAGTAATGTTATAAGTAAGGACGTGATAGTTTTTGGTGAGCATAACCAAATGCAGAGATGTAGTATATTTTGCAGAAACATTTATAATCATCATTGGAAAGGTAGGCACTGTAAAAAAGTAAAAAAACAAAACAAAACATTTCTAGCTCTGACATATACTAAGTACCTCTCTTTCCTTTAATTCCAGGTTTCTGATTACTCATTTATTTTCCCAAGTGTTCTACTATAGGAAAGAGATGAATTGGACAACATTAGAATACTTATAAGTGAAGAGGTTTTCCATTATTAATTAATAAGAGGACATCATGTAATTTTGATCAATGAGAATCATTTCTAAGGTACCGTTATTCCTGGGTGAACTAAAACAATGAATGTGCTGAACTTGACAAAGGGAACTGGGGTAGTCCCTGTGCCCATAGTGATGGTGCAAAAGAATATACAAAGTTAAACAGAGCAATAAGTTATTTCTAAGCTTATCATAAAATATTTTCATTTTGCTTTTTAGTACAAAATACACATACAAACATACATTTTATTAATATATAAAAATGAATTTATTTTTTTCTTTTAATGGGAAGAGGCTCCTATAGCTCTAAACATCCCCATATGTACAAGCTTATCATAGAGCAAGCCAAGGATATCTTATTGTAACTTAAAGATATTCTAAAACATCTGCAATAAATAACAGAGAACCAACATTACAATACATTTAGAGGTCAGGTCCATTTTAAACCTCCCTCTTTAGGGATTAAGCTACAATAAAGGACTTGAGCAAATGTCAAATTCTAAAACTCTAATGAATGTTTTCAAGGTGTCACAAACTCTACAGAGTGACAGTGATTTTTTTTTAATTTAAGTGAAAACTGTATATTAAAAGTTATTTTGGGGAAAATATATCCATCAGGGTTTAGATAATAACTCATTTCTGATAAAGTTATAAAATTAATTCATAATGAAAAAATATTAGACTTACTCTTCAATTGCTTTTGGGGAATTCCCTGAAGCATGCCATTACTTGAATGTTAAGCTGTACCAGATGGATATTAAGATTTCTCAATTATTTGCATAGATGGGGGGCAAAGTATCTCAATATTAAATATAAAACTGTAATTTTAAAAGAAGAACACTGACTATAAAAAAGGAAACTAAAATATATTGGAATTGACAATTTTTCAGTTTTTGTTTGATATGAAGAAACAAAAAATGTCACATAGAAGTGCTCTATTCTAAATTGGTACTATAAATTTTAACTCTGGGCTTGGTATCAATTAGTCTTGAGTTCAAATCTGATCTCTGGCATTAACAAGTCTGTGACCCTAATACAAGTCATTTAATCTTTGGTTGGTTCAATTTCATCATGAGCAAAAATGAAGATAATTTCATATGAAGTAAGACAAAATGAAGTGAGTAGAACAAGGATGTGTGGTATACAGTAACTCTAATAAATCTTGATGATCAATTGTGAATGACTTAACAACTCCAAAGTACTCATGATGAAAAAAGGCCATTCACTGCCATAGAAAAGAAATGAGAGAAACTGAATGCATATTGAAGCATATCATTCTTTACTTTATTTCCTAAATGAATTTTTCTCTAGTGTAAGTGAGATATGTCTTCTTTCAGAACATAATGAACATGGAAATCTATATGGTATGATAACATATAAACAGTCTATATCATATTATCTGCCATCTTGAGAAGATTAGTGGAGTGGGAGGGAGAAAATATAGATTACAAACATTCAGAAACTGCTTAAAATTGTTCTCTACATGTTAAAAATGGGAATAATAATAGCATCTATTTCCCAAGGTTATTGTGAAGATAAAATGAGTAAATATGCAAAGTTTTGAAATGTTCAAGTTATATATAAATGGTAGCTATTATTATTATTACTACATGTTATATGTTATTTATATTATGTATAGAAAAAGAAAGGAGAAGAGAAATAGAAAAGGTAGAGAGAAGAGAAGGGAAAAAGAGAAATAGGGGCAAGAACAAAAAAAATAAAAGGGAAAAATCCTTAATTAAATGCCAATTTTGCCTTTAGACACTAATACCTATTTTCACACCTAGCTGTTAATGCAAATAGATTTTAATTTAAATGTAGCTTGCTTGAGGGTAGAAGAAAGAGGAAGGCATTAAAAGTAAATGTGGTCCAAATCCACTGATAGAATTTGAAATTAATCACTGTCCTTAGGAAAGATATAAAATGCATACAAGCTGTACTTCTCTCTTTTTTCTCCATTTCATGTATACATTTGATATAATGAATAGGGAAAAAATAGAGTCCAAAAATGGGCATAAGTAACCACATAATCATTATCTTTTTTTAAGAATCTATATAGGGACCACATAGCTGGTAGATTGGCTAATATGACAGCAAAGAAAAGTAATAAATGTTGGAGGGGAAGTGGCAAAATTGGGACACTAATGCATTGCTGGTGGTGTTGTGAATTGATCTAACCATTCTGGAAGGCAATGTGGAATTATGCCCAAAGGACTTTAAATGACTACCTGTCCTTTGATCCAGCCATACCATACCTGGGTTTGTATTCCAAAAAGATATGAAGGAAAAAGACTTGTACAAAAATATTCATAGTCTTGCTCTTTGCGGTGGCAAAAAAAAAAAAAAATTGGAAAATGAAGGGATGTCCATCGATTGGGGAATGGCTGAACAAATTGTGGTATCTGTTGGTGAGGGAATACTATTGTGCTAAAAGAAATAATACACTGGAGGAATTCCATATGAACTGGAATGACCTCCAGGAATTGATGCAGAGTGAGAGGAGCAGAACCAGGAGAACATTGTACACAGAGACTGATACACTGTGGTACAATCGAATGTAATGGACTTCTCTACTAGCAGCAATGCAATGATACAGAAGATCATCCAACACAGAAGAAAGACATTTGCTTGATCACATGGTTCAATGGGGATATGATTGGGGATGTAGACTTTAAATGATCACCTTAGTACAAACATTAAAATTATGGAAATATGTCTTGATCAATGAAATTTGTAAAACCCAGTTGAATTGAGTGACAGCTATGGGATGAGGGAGGGAAAGAACATGAATCATGTAACCATGAAAAGATATTCTAAACTTATTAAATAAATAGAAGAATCTGTATAGGGAATGAAAATCTCAAGTCGCATATAACTCACTTATTCCTCTTCCAGTTGAACCAAATTAAAGAACAGCAACAGTTTTTAAAACAACAACAAAACACTTCTTTTTTTCAAAAGGATAAAATTTCATCACCATTTGGAAATATTTGGAAATATTTTCTATGAAAGGAAGATTTTATTTTGGGCAATATCAAACTGAATTAAACAATTCCTCCTTGAGTTATCATTCCTCATCACATACGGAAAGCCCTGATTACATAACTTTACATCTCTCACTAAAATAGTGGCCTATTCATGGGGAGGATAAGAATCAATACACAGTACTTATTATACCTCAGGTTCTCAGTGCTACTTTTTACAAGTAGTATCTATTTTGATCCTCATAACACAGCCTTGAGAGAGAGGTACTATTCCTTCCCTGCTTTTACAGTTGAAGATACAGGCAAAAAAAAAAAAAAAACACCAGGAGACATTGCATTACCTTTGACTTTCTCCAGGATTTCCCCAGAATTTCAAAGCAATAAAAGTGATTTTTTTTCCTACAACAGTATGAGAATTTATGACCAATGGGAGATGCCTCTTCCCTAAATGGCACTGACCTTTATTACAGCATCTTTATTCAAATTTATATCATAACCAAATCACTCTTATGTGATTACTGCATCTCTAAACAGAATGTAGGTGGGGAGGGAGTTGGAGCTGGAAGTAAAACACATAAATAATTTTCTGTGTGCTAAGACTCAAATATCCACATAATTCCTAAATGTATCATGGATATATATATATATATATATTTATGTATATATGTATACTGTTTATAATATCTATATAGAAGCTTTCAAAATGAATCTTAAGGCATTCCAGAATATATCTGTTTTCTCTATCCATTCATCATTTTGCCTTTATTGAATATATTCCTTAGTAGCTGGTCATTTTGATAAATGCTAATATATCAGTCCTCATAAATGTTTTAAATGAACAACTTACAAGAATGCTCACTTTAAGGGTGAGTGAGACATTTTAACATGTGGTACTTTATCAGAATATTTATGAAAACTCTGAAAGTAGCACCCAGCATGATTTTTTCCAAGTATCTCTAGCTTTCAAGCCAGTAGCCAAATCAACCCTTGTGACATCCTTAACATAAATTAGTAAAAATTTCTGACTTATTTGTCAGCATACCTCACTGTTTTTATAGTCAATTGGAGAAAATGTTCTATTTAAACAGATGAGATAACCACAAAGCAAAACTTGCATGATTTAACTTTTACTGAAAGGGACAAAACCATGTTTGATTCAAAGGCAAGGAAACTTCCTATAAAAAAAGTATAGTCAAGAAGAAAGAGGCATTGGTTTGAGAGATATACTAATGCAATATTAGCTACTGATTGTCATTTCATAATTATCTTTCGTTGCTTTCAATTCTTTACCTAATTTCTCTTCTGCCAATCTAATTTGATTTCTTAGTTTTCCCAGGAATTCATGTTAGGTTTATATCCATTTGACATTTCCCCCACCACAATGCTTTATTTATAGCTATTTTGACTTTTTTAATATTCCTCTGAATTTAAGTCTTAATCTTCCATGTCACCATTATAGATTTTTATAATACTTTGTTCTTGTTCATTTTTCCATGCTATATCTTGATTATGAATTTTATATTAAACTTGGGCTTTGTTCCCAGCATGGGGGCATAATTAGCCCTATCTCAAGCTTTAGATATTTTCAACTGCTGTTTTCAGAATTAGTTCTGGTGATTTGAAAGTTTTCAGTGTTTCAAAGATTGTGTTATCTGGGAATATGTATGGGCACTGCTCTCCTGGACTCTGGGCTTTAGTTAGGAAGCTACCTAAATCCCAAGGAATTTCAAAAGATATTGAACCTCAGGGATCTTTTTTCCCTGGGGACCAGAAATGATAGTGTTCTTCAAGGTCCCTGATCCTATAAGAACAAAAGTGATATTTCTCCTCAGGATTCTCCTCCCTCTTGGCTGAAAATTGTTTCTCTGCTCTTAAATTATGACTCAGAAGTGGGTGTAGGAAATGGAGGTTCCAAACAACATCTGGTACTTTAGCTATTACTACCACAGGAACCCAATCTCAGACTTGAGAATTCTCAAAGCTACTAGTTCTTCTGTTGTTATCATGTAGTCCCAGCACTGATGTTTCATCCAAAGGGGTTTTAGGTCAGTCTCAAACTCTATGTCACTGATCTTTCATTCAGACTTCCCAAATTGTTATGGTTCAGAAGAATGTAGCAACGGATGAAGCCAATATGGTGGGGTAGTAGTAGGGAAATCCTGTAGCTTTTCTAAATATACTTTCAAACCAATCTTTAAAAAGCATCTCAAAAGGAAAGAAGTCAAAGCAGGATGAGCAAAGGGGCTCTGCCACCAAACACACCATGAAAGGTAGGCGGAGAGAGATTTCCACATTATAAGGGGGGAAAACTGCACAAGGAAAAGTGAAGGCTGATCTCCCTCCCCCTACTGCTGCAAACATAGAGCCAGGACCTGGGCAACCTCTAAATTCTAGTAGACAATCAGAAATAAAGAAAAAAAGACCACAAATATACACCTGAAGGCTGTGGACCCTGACAGTAAAATCCAAAGCTCAATAGCACTGAGGTACTTGGCAGGGGCAGGTCCAACAGCAACAAAGGCAGCAGCATCAGTGAAGAAAGTCTCAGAGCAAAACACTGCAAAGTGGGCTACACCATCAAAAAAAAACAACATCACAGACCTTCTTTTTCAGCAGCACATAGTAAATATTCAAAGACTGACCATGTACTAGGGCATAAAATCATTGCAAACAAATACAGAGAAGCAGAAATAATAAATGCAACTTTTTCAGATCATAATACAATATTAATTATAATTATAATTAATATATAACTAAGGGTTCATGGAAAGAAATTAAAATTAGTTGGAAAATAAATTATCTAATTCTGCAAACTAGTGGGTTAAAGAAAAAATCATAGAAACAATTATTGCTTTCATTGAAGAGAATGACAATGAGGAGACAACATATCAAAAATAATGGGATAAAGCCTAAGTAGTACTCTGGGGAAGATTTATATCCTTGAAAGCCTAAGTAGTACTCTGGGGAAGATTTATATCCTTGAGTGCCTATATTTGCAAAAAAGGGAAAGTAGAGATCAACAAATTGGGCATGCAACTAAAAAAGTCTAGAAAAGGAACAAATTAAAAATCCTCAAATAAAAGGAGAATTTAATAAAATTGATAAAGTATTGGCTAATCTTATTTAAAAAGAAAGAAAAGAATCAAGTTAACAGTATCAGAAATGAAAAGGACAATATCACCTTTAATCAAAAGAAAATTAAGGAAATTATTAAGAATTATTTTGCTGAATCATATAACAATAAACATGACAATCTAGGCAAAATGGATGAATATTTACAGATGTAAATTGCTTAGATTAACAGAAGAATATATAGAATACTTATGTAATCCCATATCAGAAAAAGAAAGGGAACAAGCTATCACGGAACTCCCTAAGAAAAAATCTCCAGGGCCAGATGGATTGAAAAGTGAATTCTTCCATACATTTAAAGAACAAGTAATCCAAGTACTCTATAAAGTATTTGACAAAATAAAGGAGGAGTCTTACCAAACTCTTTTTATAACACAAATATAGTACTTTTTCCTAAATCAAAAAGACCAAAAAACAAAAATAAGCCAAAAAAAACACTATTGAACAATTTCATTAATGAACATAGATGCAAAAACTTTAAATAATATAATAGCAAAAAATACTACAAGTTATCACAAAGATTATTTACTATGATCAGTTGGGATTTATACTGGAAATACAAAGCTAGTTTAATATTAGGGAAATCATCCACATAATTGACTTTATCAACAACCAAAATAATATAAATAACATGATTATCACAATAGATGAAGCCTTAGATGAAATACAATACCCATAACTATTGAAACCAATAGAGAGTATAGGAATGAAAGGAACTTTCCTCAAAATAATAAGCAGTATTTATTTAAAACCATCAGCAAGTATCATCTGCAATGGGGATAATCTTGAAGACCTTCCTGTAAGATCAGGAATGAAGCAGGGATGCCCATTATCACCATTACTATTTAATATTGTACTAGAAATGCTAGCAGTAGTAATTAGAAAAGAAAAAAGAAACTGAAGAGATGAAAGTAGACAATGAGGAAATTAAGCTATCATGGTTTGCAGATGATATGATGGAATACTTAGAGAATCTGAGAAAATCAACTAAAATGCTTGTGGAAATAATTAACAACTTAATCAAAGTTTCAGGATACAAAATTAACCCCCACAAAGATCATCAGCATTTCTATATATTTCTAACACTCCACAGCAGGAGTTAGAAAGAGAAATTCCATTTTAAAACACTATTGACAATATAAAATATTTGAAATCTATTTCCCAAGACAAACTCAGGAATTATATGAACACAACTACAAAACACTTCTCACAAAATAAAATTAGATCTAAACAATTGGAAAACACTAATTGTTCATGGGTATGATCAGCTTATATACAAAAAATTCCAACCCTACCTAAAATAATTTGCTTATTCAGTGTCAATACCTATCAAACTACCAAAATATTTTTTACAGAATTAGAAAAAAATTATAACAAAGTTCATATGGAAGAACAGAAGATCAAGAATATCAAGGGAACTTGTGAAAAAATGTGAAGATGGTGACCCAGTAGTACCAGATCTTGAACTGTGCTATAAAAAAATGATCATCAAAACAATAAGATGTTGGCTAAGAGAAAGAAAGGTAGGTCAGTGGAATAGACTTGGAGTACATGACCTTAGCAAGCTAGTATTTGATAAACCCTTACATTCCAACTTTTGGAACAAGAACCCACTATTTCACAAAAACTGCTGGGAAAATTAGAAAACAGTAATGGAAAAATTAGGTTTAGATCAACATCTCACACCCTATTATAACAAGATCAATTCAAAATAAGTAAATGACTTAAATATAAAGAGAGAAATTATAAGTAAATTACGTGAACATAGAATAGTATACTTTTTAGATCTATGGGAAAGGAAAGAATTTAAGATCAAGAAAGAGATGGAGAATTTTATAAGATGTAAAATGAATAATTTTAAACATAATTAATTTTTTAAAGTTTTATGCAAATAATACTAATGCAAACAACATTAGAGGGGAAGAAAGAAACTGGGAAATAATTTTTATAACAAAAACCTCTGACAAAGGTCTAATCACTCAAATTTATAAGGAACTAAGTCAAATGTACAAAAAAAATCAAGCCATTTCCCAATTAACAAATGGTCAATGGACACACATAGGCAGTTTTCAGATGAAGAAATCAAAACTATCAATAATCACATGAAAAAGTGCTCTAAATCCAATCTGATTAGAGAAATAAAAATCAAAAAACTCTAAGTTTCTACTTCACAACAGCAGATTGGTCAATATGAGAGTAAAAAAAAAAGAATAAATGTTGAAGGAGAATGTGGCAAATTTGAGATATTAATGTGTTGCTGGTTGAGTTGTGAATTGATCCAAACATTCTAGAAGGCAATTTGGAATTATGCCCAAGGGGCTTTAAAAATGCACACACTTTGATCCAGCAAGACCACTACTAGATTTGTACCCCAAAGTGATAATTAAAGTGGGGTATACAAAAAATATTCATAGCCATGCTCTTTGTAGTGGCAAAAAAAATTGGAAAATGAGGAGGTATACCTTGATAGGGAAATGCTTGAACAAATAGTGGTATATGATGGTGATGAATACTATTGGGCTACAAGGAATGATGAACTGCTTGGTTTCTATCTGAACTGAAAAGACCTCCATGAACTGATGTGGACTGAAATGAGCAGAACCTAAGGAACATTGTAAACAGAAAGTGAAATGTGAAACAATCATCAACTTTTCTTCTAGTAACAATGTGATGACCTAGAACAATCCTGAGGGACTCATATGAAAGAATGATATCCACATTGAGAGAAAGAACTGTGTGAGCAGAAATGCAAAAGAAAAAAAAAACATGATTTATGAATTGTTTATATAGATATGTGATTTGAGGATTTGGTTTTAAAATGTTACTCTATTACAATAATTAATAATAAGGAAATAGGTATCCAGTGATAATACCTGCATAACCTGGTGGATTGCTTGTCAACTATGGGGGGGGGGAGTGAAGAAGGGAGGGAGAGAAACTGAATCACGTAACCATGGGGAAAGAAAGAAAGAAAAAAAGGAAGGAAGAAAGGAAAGAAGGAAGGAAGGAAGGAAGGAAGGAAGGAAGGAAGGAAGGAAGGAAGGAAGGAAGGAAGGAAGGAAGGAAGGAAGGAAGGAAGGAAGGAAGGAAGGAAGGAAGGAAGAAGAAAAAGAGAAAGAGAAAAAGATGGGGAGATGTTCCTATCACTTTGGGAATAGTTCAAAAAAGTAATAGAATATTAGGACACTGTACAAAATGATGAAAGAGATCATTTCAGAGAGTCCTAACAAGTATGAATTGATGCAGAGTAAAGTGAGCAGAAACCGGAGAACAATGTATACAAGAACAAAATTGTAAAGAAAAATTACTATGAAAGACTTAAGAACTCTTTAAAGCATTAACCATTAAAGCATAAACCAACCATATTACCAGAGGACCTATTTTGAACAAATTACTGTCCTCCTATTAGAAGTATGATGGACCCAAGATCTTCCAAAATTCAATTTCAGATTGGCATCTAAAAACAATTTAAAGGGGAAAGTTGAGAGTTTAGCTGACTGTTTTCTCCAATTCTCTACTCCACCATCTTGATTCCACCCTTAGAAATCTATTTTTAAAATTTTATCAATCTTTTAAGATTTTTAATAAAACCAATTTCTCTCTGATATTGACAACTCTTCATAATCTGATATTATACAAATTGTTCAGATGCATTTCTCATCATAGCTTTGTACATGTTTCATTTCAGTCAGCCCAGTCTCCTTACTATCCTTGATTCATTCTCTTTTTTATGTTTTTAAGGTTGCTAAATGCAAAACTTAGATTTCTTCCTCTATTTCCTCCTCTATTTAAAATTTAACTCTGTTGGGGAGGGGAGGAAAAGAAGCTCAAACCCTAACTATATCATTTCCATGTAAAAAACAAACAAACATAGACTTTAATCCTGAGCCAGGTACTCAACATTTCAAAGTCTAAGAGATGTTATTTTCTTTTTTCCGAAGCCATGGAGTATTTTGGATTCATGTTGTATGATAGCATATAATTGTTCCCTCTTCATTCTGTGTGCATCTTCTATCATGAAAGTATGTGTATTTTGAAGGCAGAAATGTGCCTACACATTTCCTTCTTGCCTTGACTCCTAAGGAATTTCTCAATATACAATGCCTATTAAATTAATATTGATTGATTGATGCTTAGCTAATGTTCTTCTGAATATTAACTTGGAAGTAAAACTTTTGCTATTTATAGAGCACTATGTGTGCTTGAGTGCTCTCATCCAGTTTTAGAAAATTCAGTGACTTGGATTTACAAAGAGAGTTATAGATATAGATTGAACACATGATTCCATAAAGAAAAAATCTCATCAGTGCATTGACTCATATTTATAATAATTTGAGACAATTATGAAACTAAAGTTTCTCTGAGAAACTTCTTTTTTCCTTGTGAGAAAAACTAATAGTATGGAAAAAATGTTCAAAGGGGATTGTAAAGAATGGACATTTTCAAATAACCTCAGGCACTTCTGTAGCATCAATTTCACACAAATAATTGATGAGCTAATTACAAATCAATCTTATCTACTCAATAAAACCCCTTCCCTAAGGATATTTCTAATTATATAACTTGAATGAATAAGCAAATGAGTTTCCTTGGTCTCTAATTATGGGATATATGTAAAAAGTGATTAAGTGGATTTCTTTATTTCAAAAAGTGTTCTATAATCCAGACTTTTCACTAATATATATTGCTATATAATAAATTTGGACAAAATAAGGTCAAATGGACTTAAACTTTTTACTCTGAAAAAGTCACTCATCATATTCAAATGAGGGTTTGTATTGGACTATCATGTTACTTTATGACGTCTCTGAATGTCAGTTCATTCAGAGAGCCATAAATTTGTACTTTCTCTCACCAAATATCCCATTCACATGCGTTATTTAAGCCTCTGTTAAGTTCAGGATGCTTTATCCTTTCATGCTTCTATCAATAATTTTTATTTAAGAAATATTTACCATTTTGAACTTCAGTTTTTGTGGTATTAGTTTTAAAGAAATACTGCAATGAAGCAATGTATGTTAGATGTTTAATAGTAACAAGTTATATTTAATATTTATCTATTATTTTGATCAAGAATTTAAAAAATCTAGTTATAAGTTCTTGTATAGTCTTAAGTTTACACATTAAAGTCATAATTTTATAAGAGAAATATTATTGCAAAAAATTAACAAAGTACAAATAACCCAAATTATATAGTGTGACACAGTTAATTATGTTTTCTGGGTTGAAACTATACTTGGATTTGAAAATTGGAAAAATGGAAAAAAATGTTTTCTTCCCACTGAACATCCAATTAATCGGGTTTCTATTGTGTATTCAAAGAAAGATGAATTAGTTGTATATCTGAATTCTACAAAAGAAAGATTTGAACAGGCAAAATATTTTCTTATAAGTTTAGTCATATGAAATATAAATAATATTTCTCTCAAATTGTCTCATTATATGTTGAGAACTCAATAGAATTAAACTAAAAGGCAGGCATCAGAGGACATAAATCTTTTAAAATCAACAATTTATTAACATATTTCTATGTCTTAGCATTTCTTCAAAATTACAGTTCTATTGCCTGTATAATTTGAATAGTCTATTTGTGCTTAATACAATATTGTGTGTTCTGAGGAATTCAAAAGATGCATAAGATACAAATGACCAAGATATTTACACTCTAGTTACAGAATAATTGTTTGTGATGATACAGATAAAATAAGATTGAGAAAAACTGAAAAGTAAATTGTTTGATAGTGATCATAATTTCAGCAAATTAGAGAAAGAGAATCATCTTAGATTGTAAAAGTGGAATCTGAGATGAGTTTTGAAGGAACAAAAGGGGAAAAGAAGATTCTTTAATGTTAAGAATTGGAAAAAAAATGAAAATTGAAGGCCAGAACTCCAACAGGAGATAATAATACTCATCTTAATAGAGTGAAGCATAATGACAGTGATTTTTAGGATATTATATTTAATATTGAAATTGGGGATAGGCAATAGAAAATCTACAGAATATAAAAAACAGATATAGAATCAACAAGACCAAGTAGTAATAATAGTTAAAATTTATATAAGTTTTCAAAGTTTGCAAAGCATTTCTCATATATCATATGATTAAAACTGAAAAAAAAAAACCCTACAAAATCCCATTTTAAAAATGAGAAAACTGATCCCTGGAGAAAAAGAGATTTATTCAACATCACACAGCTGACAGGCAACAGAGATGGGGACTGAGTCCAAGTCCTCTCAGTCCAAATTGAGTGCTCAAGAAAATGAAAATAAATATTAATGATACAAGTTAAAATAAATTACCAAAGGGAGTCCATTTGATAGGCATCAAGATAAAAATATTCTCTATTAATGTAGCTTGAATAATAATAAATTAAAAATCAATAATCACCATTGTTAGAAATTAACAAATGAGTTTTGAACATTCATTTGTTAACCCTCCTTCTAGTAAATATTACATTATATATATATATATATGTATATACATATATATATAAAACACAAGGGCTGCAACTAGTTTGCTTGTCTTCCAAAATAAAATGTAAATTCTAGAAATTAGAATACCTTGAGAAAAGGACAAATCTAAGATACGGTAAAATCTGTAAAATGGATAGCCAGAGCAATGGTTTAAGATATTTGCTATTCTAGTGGTTATGTGGAATTGAAAAATCCCTGATCAGAATATTAGATAATAATTAATGCTTACCAAATTACCTGTTGCAAATGGATGTTGAAGATTTCCACAATTATTTGTTAAGGAAAATAATGGGTCTTTTTAGAAAACATTCCTTTGTTTCCCTTATATTTTATCCTAGACCCTTCTTGGATGCTAATACTTTAATGGATATTTCAGCACCAGAGACACATACCTTTAGACAATACTTTAAAGATAAGCAATAACTCAGATTAATTTTTCCTCTAAAATATTTTGTCTTTTAATGCTAACATCCTAGGGCAGTGATTGCACCATATTAGAGACTGAGTGCCCACATTGCAACCCTCATGCTGCATGTGAGCAGCCCCCTTACCCCAGACAGGGTAGGAAGTGTTCCCATTGGGTTGCTGGGCAGAGGGGCAGGGGATAGGAAAAATGTACTCAGGCATGTGGATAGGGGGAGAGGAGCAGTCCCCTCTGACATGCATGCCATAGGTTCACCAATAATGAGCCAAGTGTCTTCAGAATGTTCTTACTCAAAGCAAAGTAGCATTTAAGTTTCTTTTAGATTTGGGCATAACAATATAGTAACTATGGACTGATTAACTTTTAAAAAATAAATCATATTGAGGATCATATTGGAGTGAAGCCTATTATGATAGAATAAACAATTAGTTCATCTATACACCTGTTATGGATAAATCTATTTGCACCACAATAAAACTTCAATTGAATTGTAGAATTTCTCTGGAAAGATTTCAGAAATTTCAAGTAAAAACCATGTTCCAGAAAACTCATAACCATTTTCTGGGAAAATTATCACAAAGTTAGAAGAATCCTGAATTGAGGACTATATTTTAAACACCAGGAAGTGAATCAAAAAAGAAATGTTTAATCAGTAATGCCTTTCATTACCTCATTTGATTTCAGGTGAATTTCTGCATGAGGCAGAACTCTAACTAGATTTCCAAATCTTAATTCAAGCAGAAAATTGAGTTAATTATTTAGACAACTTAGGTTTCCCCTCTTCCTACTACTAGATGAAGAGAGGGGTCTATAGTTTTTAAGATCTATATTGCCTAATTATCTTAATTACTTCAATTTCCCACTATCATTTGGTTTGGGATCCTTGTTTTTTGTAGAGCATGTTTGTATGAAGAACTTGTTTGTGTGTTTTTACCTAAGTTGGTTCAAAGTGTATTAAGAAAACCATGGCAAAAGACAGAAAGTCAGCACAGATAGTAAGAAATATGGTCAGATAAAAATTGGGAAATTACCCCAACAACCTTTGTTAGATTAAAATTTAAATATACATACATACGACAATCCATTTTTTCAACTGTATTTCAATTTCTTATTCTGGTAACCACATTTTCTTAAACTGAGATCTGTATCTAGGACTTTCCCATTCAAGAAAACTTCATTATTGTTATGAGTCTAAAGCAAAACATTTTTAATTTATTAAATTCAATACACTCTATTTCAAGTGACATATTAAGTATCCCAAACCCCTATGTAAAAGTCTTCTATTATCAAATCTAAAAGTAGGGTGTTGTGAATCATAAATAAGTATTTCCCTGAACACTTCCAAATAATTACACGGTGCTTTTAAAGTTTTTGTAAGTTGATATAAGCTTCTTAGAACCATTAGGAGGTAATTATTTGTGAGTCCCATCTCATCAAAGGCATTAAGAGATTAAAAATTGAGAATATACTTATTGAGAAGGAAGTACATTACTTAGCAGTCCACTTTGGTGTTAGGGTTGTATCCTTCTTAAACAAGCAGCTTAAATCTTGTTTAAGCTAAGAATGAGTAACTGAAGGAATATGAAAAAATGAATGCCACTTATACCATGAAAGAAGGAAATCACAGTGACTAGTAATTGTTAAAATTTCCAAACTAATTCCTTTATATGCTAAGTATATAACACATTTTCAACTATTTGAAAGTCATATTTGGTGAATTTCATTTTGTTTCTCCAATCTGTCTCTGTGGTGTGCTCTACTGGCTATGTATAGAATGTGGTTTTATAGTAAAATATAAAGAGTACTTATTTTCCTCATTCAATGTTTGCATTCAGCTAACATGAAGCAAATTAAATAACTAGATGATTTGGGTTGGGCATACTTGATTTGTATGCAAATTAGTATACAAAAAGTCAAATCAACTGCTAATTCTCCTTCTGTCAAGTGTCATTTCATATGAACATGAAATAAATCCCCCAAATGAAGGTAGATTAAGCATCACGCTCTACAATGTTATCTAATTTACAAAGCACAAAATCTTTATGAAATTGCTAGAACAATGACAGAATTTAGTTTCCATATTAAGAAAACTACTTTCACATAGAGTTTTGATATATATATATATATGTATATATAAATATTTAAAAGCAGAATTTATTAAAACCACAGAAAGCAAATTTTAGGAAAAGGAAATAGACACAACCAAAAACTAAAATCTTATTTTCCAGACTACTAAAACAGGCCACAGTCTTTCAGGAAAGTGAAATATCAAGGGTCATCAATAATCATCAATCATTCTAAGAAAAATTGAATTTACTTTTCAAGGAAAGGAAGTTACCTTATAATGTTCTCCCTATTCCATACATATCAAATATGCATGGAAGGCTAATTTTTCAGTAAAATATATTAACCTATTTAACATAGAAACCTTTATTTCTTATTCTGAATTTGCCTAGGATAAGTATGGTTCCTGTTATACCATAGAGACATCCTTCAACAGAGGGAAAAATAAAATTTTGTAAATTAATTTTTGAGTGGAATAGAGTAATTGATACTGATTTCTGGTATTTAATCCTTTAAGAAAACATTCAGGGGGTAGCTGGGTAGCTCAGTGGCCTAGGAGCCAGGCCTAGAGACAGGAGGTCCTAGGTTCAAATCTGGCCTTAGATACTTCCCAGCTGTGTGACCCTGGGCAAGTCACTTGACCCCCATTGCCTATCCCTTACCACTCTTCTGCCTTGGAGCCAATACACAGTATTGACTCCAAGACGGAAGGAAAGGGTTTAAAAAAAAAAAAGACAGAAAACATTCACAGCCACGTGATTGTCTCTATTATAAGCTGGTACTTTTCTATATCCAATTTTAACATAAAACCAAAAAAGAAGTAAAATATAGAGCATAGGTAATTTCTTCTTGGCAGAGAACTTCCAATGTGGAAACTTCCCTATATCCCACCCTCCACCACTGAAGCAAAGCTTCAGCTCTTTTGGAACTCATAATCTTCAAAAGTTGTCAGGAAATTTAAGAGGCTTAGAAATTCATTCAAGATCACTTAGTCAAGGGACAGCTTGTCTTCCTAACTGTGTGATCCTGGGCAAGTCACTTAACCCCCATGGGTTAGCCCTTACCATTATTCTATCTTGGAACTAATACTTAGCATTGATTCTAAGGCAGAAAGATCACATAGTCAAGCTACATAAGCAGCAGTACTTGAACCCTGAACTTCATGCCTCTACTTTCAGTCCTGTATTTATTATTCCATGCTGCTTCTCATGATAAGGTATATTCAGAAAAAAATGGACAATGTGTTTAATGAAAATAGACATTACTAATGCATCACAATAATAATAACTTAATTTTCTTCCAGAAAACATGAGCTACATTTTTTTCTTGTTTCTTCAAGTATGCCAAGAATATAAAGTGGAAGATTATGAAACTAGAGCATTCTTCATTGTGAATTTAAAGCAAAGAGTGACTTTGCCAATACTAAAATATCTGTTACATTAGACCATCTACCTACATTACATGTAGATTTTTTTTATTTATCTCATTAGGTTATATTTTTTCATTTTTCTCTTCTCTTTCTAAAATCAATTAATATTTTATATTTTATTTTCCCCAATTACATGTAAAAAATTCCAATATCTTAAAAAATTTGGGGTCTCAAATTCATTCCTTCCCTACCTCCATCTCCACTGATATGTTAAGCAATTTGATAGATTTTACATGCACAGTCATGTAAAACATTATTCCATGTTAATCTTTTTTTGAAAAAAAAAACTCAAACTAAAAATCTAAGAAAGAAATGGAAAAAACGTTCATTTTGGTATAGATACAGACTCCATCAATTTTTCTCTGGAAGCAGATGGCATTTTTGTTGTTTTTTCTCATGAATTTTTTGGGATTGTTTTGGACCATGGTTTTCCTGAGAATAGATATTATTCACAGTTGTTCATTATATAAGATCTTCAGTTCAAGTGCATGTTCGAGAAAGTCCAGAGTACAATTTTAAAAGGAATGCCTGTGTGTCCTTCTTTAATGCAAATTCTAGAAGCAACCATCCTTCCAGAGGAAGGTTCCCAGAAAGGAAAGACATTTTTGAGAGGTGAATTCCAGAACTATAGTGAGTATGGAGAGGTTTCTGAGTTATGACAAAGGATAGATGAAAACAGAAAGGAATGAGGATACAGTCCCAAGTGGTTAAAATGACTTTGGTCAGATGGGACTGAAGTAAAAGACAAAATAGCTTATGGGAATTTGTAAGGACTTTACTGGTATCCCCTTCCTAATATTTTGCTTGAGGAAATATGCGTCTACATAATAGAAATATATGACTTTCTCTTTCTCTCTCTCTCTTCTTTTCATCCTCCATATTTCACAAATGATATTCCTAAAGTACAGATCCAATAATTTCATCCTTTATTCAAAATTCTATAGCATTTCCCCATTGTCTCTAAATATATATATTGATCAGGTTAAATATCTTAAACTCTCCACAATTTGTATTCCACTTACATTGTCCAGGTTTATATTTCCTCCTTGCATTTGTAATTTTAGGCAAATTGTCCTATTTTCTGTAAATGACATTCCATCTAAAGTTCCCATGCTGTGGAAAGGAAACTAGACTAACAGTTTGTGTGGGGGAAGGGCCAACTGGCAGTGGCAGTTGGGTCTTGTGACTAGTACTTCCTTCCGGACAGGTGGGACTTGCGTCCTGGTGTTGGAGGAGGGTGGAGCTTGTTCAGCCCAGTCTGGAGTGGCATGCTCTTCTTGGTTCAGCCCAAAGACACAGGGTTCTAAAGGTTAGAATTGTTCTTGTTTGCTTTCTGTGTACTGCTAAGATTCTGAATTAGAACAACGAGAGTAGACGGGAGTGGGACAAACCCTCCGCCAGCCTCTAGGGCCTGGCCCTATACTCTGAAGCTAAGGAAAAATTCCAATTCCAACTGGATTATTAAACTTTATATTATTTGAATTCACAGTCAGATAAGTGGACTATCTTTTCTGGTCATAGAGGGAGCTGAACTTCAGTTTCAGTCATTCAAAGACAAACTGTCCTTATTGGACCCCTGCTGTTTCCTCTCAGCAGGGGGCATCTCCCTCCCTTGCCTCACCAAGCAGTGTTCCCTCTCTCCCTTTAACTCCTCCTTACCCCCATAGAAACCTCCCATTATTCCTCATTTATCCCCTGTTTTCCAATCTTCCTATTTCCTTTCCTAATAAATATTACAATGCCCATACATAGACTACTTCCATGAATGACATCTAATTAATCTTCCCCTTTTTCTTTAAATTCTTTTTTATATCAAAAAGAGTTAAAGTTGATCACTACCTTTTTTAAAATATGGTAATGGAAAAGACTTTTGAATGTTCACTGGACAGCAAGGATACCAAATCAGACAATAGTTAAAAAATAATTGATTTGTCATTGAAAATTCAAATACTGTAGTTAAAGCTTATGCACTTTGGCCATATAATGAGATAATAGCATTCAATTAAAAGACCCTGATGTTGTGAAATATTGAAGGGAAAAAGAGAAAAGGACAGCAGAAAATCAAATGGAGAGATAGTGTCATACAAGCAATTGGCATAAGCTTGGACTGATTTTGGGAGATAGTGGATTATAGAAAGGCTTGGTGTACTTTAGACCTTGGGGTCATGAGGATGTGACTGAACAATTGAACAACATTTATATGTCACTCTTCTAAAGTGCTAGCTATACAAATAAGAAAAAAAAGAAAAAGAAAAGTAGTTCCCGATCTTGAAGAACGTAAATTCTAATGAAGGAAGACAAAGAAATTGAAAATGAGGGGAATTAAAGAGATAGAATAAGGAAGAGAAGAAGGTATACATAACTTTGAATTCAGTAATTTAGCAGGTCTGCTTGTTAGATGAGAACAATCAAGAATAAGATGGAGATTTTGGCCTGCCAAAAGAAGACAAGATTTAAAATAGTCACTGCTGAGGAATAGGACAAAAAGAAAATGAAAGAAGAATAAAAGGAATTTTCATGGCAGCCAGATTCACTTGATGTTAGAAAGAATAAGTTTAATAGAATAGTGTAAAATGAATCACCAGGGATCCTGAAAGCCATTTTATTCAAGCTATGCATGACTGATGAGTTCTTTGACAATGCATTCACAATATTTTAAAAATATAAATAAAAATTTTATCAATACAAGATTATGTATGCAGAATTTTTAAAGATTCAGACTTTAATAATCCCTATGTTTGATAAAAGTAATATATATTCAGGTCTATTTAAGCAAAATAATATTTTAATAGAGGTGCTACTAACAAGATTAAATTTTTATTATGTTTAAGTCAGCTGTTGCTATGGAGAATACCAAAATGATAAAGACATAGATCTTGAGTTCAACCTGTACAGATGGGATTGACTCTCCCCTTGCCTACTTTTCAAATTTAATCAACCAAAAGTATAGACACCCCTACTTAACACTAAGTAGGGGAGGTCCACAAGCTACTTACTAATGTGGGTGACAACTCCAGAAACAACTGACCACCCCCTGGGTAGTGCTAAGCAAACTTAAAGACTGCCACTGGTCTCCATAAAGTAGAGGAACAGACAAAAGTGATGTAAAAACAGAACTTTAAAACATGATCAACTTCCTGTATAAGAGGGCTTCTTCCTGAATTTTTGGGTTGGAGGATCTTGGACTGGGACTATGGTTTGGAGCTATGGCTTGGACCTGGGACTCTGGAGTTTGAACTGCTCCTGGTAAGATGGACCCGATATCTTCTTCCTCTGGAGCTTCAGCTTGGGTGAGTGAAAAGCTGACCCTCCTTTTCTGGCTTCTGGAGAGATTATTTCTGGAGAGGTCTCCTCTTCTTGGAGGAGGCAATGTGGTTTGAACCCTTGTTTAATTCACCACTGAGTCCTCCAGCTGAGGAGTTAATGAGCCCTACCTGGGTTGAGCCAGGGATAGAGCAACATTAGAATGGTAGGCTAGACTTCTTACTCTACCCTCTTTTATATTTCTCTACTTTCACTCTTTTCACCTCTTTGTAAATAAAACTATTGAAAGTCAATTTGACTTGAGCTATAATATTTTTAAATCGAGGACACAGTATTATCTTTAAATTCTCATATATTTAGTCTAACCACAAAATTTAATTCCTTAAAAACCTACTGAATAAAACAAGAAAATAATATGAAAAATAAAAGAGAAGTATGGAGAGGGGGAATGTGGGACATGAAAGGAAGTGTGATAAGTGCCATAAAAAAAAGGTCTGAATAGCATAAAATTATAGGTGAGAGGTCACATTAAATTAAAGGAAATAGGAGAGGCCTTATGGATCAGATTGTATTCTAAGTACTATATAAAGTGACTAGCATTTTGACAAAAAGTGAGAGAGGGAAGAGAACAGATTCTGGCTAAATAGAATACTTATGAGTAAAGTCTGGGGAATAGGCAAGCATTTCACACATTGGAAAAGTGATTAGTTATTGGCTAGAGTGGTGTTGGCAAAGCCCTGGCACAGGTTCTGAGGCAACACAGGGAGAGCTGCTCTGATCCCCCTCTCCACAACCACCAAGGATATTTTTTGCATGCCCTGCCCCTCTCTCCAGACATCCAATGTGAGTTCTTCCTCCTTCCTCTATCTGGAATAATGTAGGGTGCTCAAGGGCAGCTGGAAGTTGCACTTGGGGCACATAATCTTGAAAATGTTTGCCAACACTGGGCTAGAAAATAGAATATTTATAAGTGATGTAAGAGAGGAAACTTAGACTTAATCTGCCAGAGGAACAAGACAAGTTGGGGAAGGGCAAGAGGAAAAGAGAATTAAAGAGAAAGAACAGAGAAGAGCTGTGAAGATCCAAACAGTTAACTTCACTTCTCTTTGGGAAGCCCTTTAGAAAGGTTGCTCTGAAAGCATCTCTGAACCCTGGTCATCCTTCTGTCAATCTAAACCCACTGAATGGGTAAGACAACAGGAGTGGATAAGACTTTGGATATAAAGCTATCCCCCCCCCCCCCCCGCCAGGGAGATTTCTTCTCCATCCATCCAAAGCAGTTCTTGAACTTTGTAGTATAACTAGATCAGTTAAAAGTCAAGGCACCTCTCACAATTGACCCCAGAGGGTCAAGCAGGCACAGTCTGACCCTGCAGGATTTAGAGAATTGTTAGGTTTTAGGGACTTCCTATTTCCTATTTCCCCGATAATTTATCACTCAATCTCACTTAACTTACCCTTTGTGTGTTCCTAAAGTAAATAGCTGTTTCTGTATATCTAGTGCCTGCTCATAATATTCAGGGAGAGGGACCAGAAACTTTGGGGAGGAGAATTATATTTCTTCCCCAAGGAAAAAGAAGATGTTTAGTCCTGGATTTACTTCAGCCCTGCCTCTGATGAAAGGTAGTCAATAGCTCTGAAGACACCTACTGTGGGTTTATTGAGGAAGGAGAGGGGAGAAATTATCCATCCTCTCTCTCCACCTTTTAACTCCATTTCATTTCTACCATACTCTGGTCCTGAATTCAGTGGTGGGGGACTCCATTCCTTTCCCCCCTCTATTACAGTGAGTAATTATAATTAAGCTAGTAATGATCTTAGAAACAGTTTTGGTCTGCATGTCATACTGAATAGTCTGGTCTTCATTTAAAAGGTATAAGAAATTGGTGAAAATTTTTGAATGTGGGGAGGGTAACAGATGAAAGGATTGAACTAGGCTCTTTAATCTTTAATCTGAGAGTAGTGGATATAATAAATTCTATAGAAGTAACAGGTAGTTTAGGGGAGGAAAAAAATGAACTAAGATAGGCCAGGGTAATAAGAAGGAAAGGCTGACCTTGAGAAAAACCAGGAGGTAGAATAGTAAAGATAATATCAATTGAATGTACATGGGGAGGAGGAGCGTAAGGGAAGGAAAAGTCCCAGAATCATAGAAGTGGGGGAAAAACATTAAACATCATTTAAATCCTCTTTTATACCATTCATGATAATAGTGGTATAACCATTCCTTGTAGCTCTTCGATGAGAAGGACCCATTACTTACTGAGGAAGCTCATTCTTCTTTTGGATAGATCTAATTGTTAAAACCAATCCAACATATGCCTCTGGGAAACTCTGTCCATTCCAATTAGTGCTACTCTCTTGGCCCCACAGGATAAATCTACTCCTTTTCCCTCTTAATCTTGAGGGATTTCATGAAAATACAGATTCAAAAACATCTGAAAAAATAAAACTATTAAACTGAACTAGTAAAAATAAATGTAACATTCCATTTGGATTTAACAAGTCAATTGAGGCATAGCCAAAATAAAGTGGATATGACCACAGAAATTCCTTATAAAAAGATCCAGAGATTTTTAGAGAAGTATAAATTCAACTGAAATCAAAAGCATGATATGATGATTAAGATATCTAATCTTATTTTAGAGTTCAGTATTAGAAAACTAATCCTACTATTCTCTATTTTGATTGAACCAAATCTGGTATATTGTGTTCATTTGGAATAAGCTTTGACTTTTCTCTTCCTTTAATTCCATATGTATAAATCCTATTTTTTTCTTTCATTATCAAAATATATCTCATATTTAAATGACAGGTTCACTGTATGCCCATTCAAATCTTTCTCATTCAGCCTGGGATGGAGGAAGGGGGTAAGAAGTTAAGGAGTCATTTGTGCAAGATACTAAAAATAAGAAAGACTTGATAGAGTCATAAGAAAAACCTACAGCAATCAATTAGGATCATTTGGCAGGCTAAAAGTGAAAAAAAAAAGATTGCCAAACAATAGTAAAGGGAGAGATATCACAAGATCAAGGAGGTGAAAGATTCTAGAGCAAAAGTGAGTAAAACTATGATATTACAGACATAGGAGACAACAGGCCAGATATGGTAACAAGCAAAATAAGAATACAAAAATGGATTGTTGAGAGAGTGAGGTTAAAGTCTTATTCTCTTGTACTGAGAGTTAAGAACACTGTCAGTAGTAGTAATACACTAGAAAAATTAGAAAAACAGGAAATTAAGGCCATAAAGAGGAATTTCTGAATTCAAGAATTTGGAAGTTGGGTAGTTATAAGTGATAAGGAGGTCTAAAATTTAACATGCTGGCACAAGTAGAGTGAAGATGGGTACACTGGTAAAAATTAAGTCAAGGATATAGCAAGAGTTGTTACAAAACTAAACATATATATGTGTATATACGTATATATGTATATATATACATATATATATAGCCTTTATTTGATATGGCATCTAAAAATACTAGGGCTAGGTATCAGCTGGGTAGCTTAGTGAGAGCCAGGCTTAAAGACCAGAGGTCCAAGGTTCAAATCTGGCCTGAGACACTTCCCAACTGTGTGACCCTGGGCAAGTCACTTAACCCCCATTGCCTAGCCCTTACCAATCTTTTGCCTTAGAACGAATCACAGTATTAATTCTAAGATGGAAGGTAAGGGTTTAAAAGAAATAAAAATGCTGTGTCCATCCCAGGTTATATTAAAGAGGCATAGTGTACAGAACAAGAAGGTAGATAAAGATGACAAACACAAAATAGTCTTCTTATGTACCCTTTTGACAACCTAGAAAATATATCTACTAGAGGGCAACACGAATTGTATGAGTGTCAGTTGAAGCAATTGACTGTATTTAGTCTTTGGAAGAGAAAGACTAAGGCCATAATTGATTTCTTCAGATCCTGGTAGAAGTGTTGGGTAGAAGATAGTTTTATGTTACATCACTTGATAGGGTCAGAGTTTTAAGGAAGCAGAGGTTGGACTGATTGAAGGAAACTTTTTCTAACAATTGAGCAGTCTAAAAGTGTGATGTTCTCCAATTTGTGATAGTGAGACCTTCATCTGAAATCTTTCTGCAAAGACTAATGATGACATGTCAGAAATAGAATACAATGGTTTTCTGTTCAAGTAAAGGTCCAAAAAGGGGATTCTTTTGTCACTTACGATTCAGAATATGTCAAAAGTTTGGTCCCATTTCCTATTTTAGGCTGCTATGTCCAGTATATCTCTTTAGCTAATAAAATAATTATCACAAGTGACACCATTTACCTTTTTGTGCCTGAAAACTGCCTAGTCTCCCAGTGATATTTCTGTTATATTTCTCCTAACACATTCATATAGAATATCAAGCAATTACACCCTCTATTTTTACAAAATTAAAAAGAAAAGTGTGGTTCTTATTGAACAAGCATGAGGCAGAGACAGAGCCAAGATGATGGAAAGAAGCAACAACTCATGAGCTCTACAAACACTGCGCTGCAAACAATTTTAAAATAATGCCTTTAATCAGATTCTAGAGTATTAGAGACAAAAAAAGTTCAGGTAGAGGCAATTTGTCAGTCCAAGAAAACTTAAGGTGTTGGCAGAAGGAGAAAGATCTGTGATAGTGTTGAAGAGGTTGGCCCAGAGAGCATTAAACATCTTGGCAATGCTGCTGTGATAACACTAAAAGCAGGCCTTGGAACCAACTGAGACAACAACAGCAACGTCCAAAGAACTTAGTCCACAGATAAATAGTCAGAAAGTGATTATCAGGGAGCATTCCCTGGGTGCCATACCTTGTTGCATTGCCTATATATAATTTGTGTCACCATTCAAGGTTGAAGGGGAGCATGAGCACTTTTGGCTCTATGGGTAAAGGGGTCTAGTGACAGTCTTTGAGCAGAGAAGAGCTATTATGGTCACACACGATGGAGTAGAAGCCCTGGTCCCAGTTCAAATCTGAGAAAATCAATAGTATTATTATCTGGAGGAGAATAGGGCCACACATTAGAGTTCTGGGGCCAAAAGAACTGAGAGCACTCATGGCCACAGAGGAACATGGCCCCTGGTCACAGTCTGAGGTAGGAAAGGAGTGCTTGGGTTCACTCACAAGGCATCAGAGACCCTGGTCTCAGTTCCAATGCAAAAAGGAGCCTAATTGCAAGTCTCTGCAGGAGAGCAAGAGCAAAGAGAAAAATTAGTACTTTAGAGAAATATCAGAGTAGAAGTCAGGAGAACAGTGATTACCATTCTCCTTAGTTATAACAAGTTTGAAGCACCAAAAACATACAGAGTCTAAATAGACACTAAGAACTATTTCTGAAAGCAGCATAAAAAGATAAAGTTTAGGACAATACACTTTCCAACCCTGGACCAGGGGTCAATTTTAATATAACTTTAACATTCAAAAAATAGACTACAATAAATGAGAAAACAACAAAGAACTTGTTAATAAAAAGTTCTGTAGTTACAAGGAAAAATAAAATGCAAACTAGAAGATAATGATGTCCAAATAGCTAAAAGTAAAGCCTCAAAGAAAAGCGATAATTGGAAATAAGCTAAAATTTTTAAAATAAAAAAATAAAGATATATTATAATTAGTTAATGAAAATAGAGTAATGAAAGAAAATTATTAAAAGAGAATCAACAATTTGATAAAAGAACTTAAAATACTGAATGAAAGAATACTTAAAATAACAATGATAATATAGTGACAATTGATAAAAGAAAAAAATCCCTTCAAAAAAAGAATGATTGAAGAGCAAGATTTTCCAAATGAGAGGGCAAGTACAAAATTTTACTGAAGAAAAAAAGCTCTTTAAAAACAAATATGTTAAATGAGAAAAACTCTCTACAGAAAATAATTCATTAAAGGTAAGAATTATATGAATGGAAGCTAATGACTCTATGAGAATGAGACATAAATAAATAACCAACTAAAGCTAAAATAAAATTTTAATATTTTTTGAAAACTTAATTAGTCAATTTAGAACATTATTCGTTGGTTAAAAGAATCATATTCCTTCCCTCCCTTTCCTCCCCCCTCCATTCCTGTAGCTGACACAGAATTCCACTGTGTTTTAATTGTGTCCTTGATCAGAATCTATTTCCATGTTGTTGATGTTTGCACTAGGATGATCATTTAGAGTCTACATCCCCAACAATATCCCCTCGACCAAATTAATGAAACAATTGTTTTTCTTCTGTGTTTCTACCTCCATAGTTTTTTCCTCTGAATGTGGACTGTGTTCTTTCTCATAGATACCTCCAAGTTTTTCAGGATCACTGCATTTGCCACTAATGGAGAAGTCCATTACATTCGATTGTACCACAGTATATCAGTCTCTGTGTACAATGTTCTCCTGGTTCTGCTCCTCTCACCCTGCTTCAATTCAGGGAGGTCATTCCAGTTCACATGGAATCCCTCCAGTTTACTCTTCCTTTGAGCACAATAGTATTCCATCACCAACATATACCACAATTTGTTCAGCCATTCCCCAATTGAAGGGCATCCCCTCATTTTCCAATGTTTTGCCACCACAAAGAGTTCAGCTATGAATATTTTTATACAGGTATTTTTTCCTTATTATCTCTTTGGAATATAAACCCAGCAGTGCTATGGCTAGATCAGAGGGCAGAAAGTCTTTTAGCGCCCTTTGGTCATAGTCCCAAATTGCCCTCCAGAATGGTTGGATCAATTCACAACTCCACCAGCAATGCATTAATGTCCCTACTTTGTCACATCCCCTCCAAAATTCATTACTTCCCATTGATGTCATTTTAGCCAATCTGCTAGGTGTGAGGTGATACCTCAGAGTTGTTTTGATTTGCATTTCTCTGATCATAAGAAATTTAGAACACTTTTTCATATGCTTATTAACAGTTTTTATTTCTTTAACTGAAAATTGCCTATTTGTGTCCCTTGCCCATTTATTAATTGGAGAATGGCTTGATTTTTTGTACAATTGGTTAAGCTCTTTATGAATTTGAGTAAATAGACCTTTGTCAGAGGTTTTTGTTATGAAAATTGTTTCCCAGTTGGTTGCTTCCCTTCTAATTTTGGTTGTATTGATTTGGTTTGTACAAAAACTTTTTAATTTGATGTAATCAAAGTTATTGATTTTATATTTTGTGATTTTTCTAGCTCTTTCTTGGTTTTAATGTCTTTCCTTTCCCAAAGATCTGATATGTATACTATTCTGTGTTCACCTAATTTGCTTATAGCTTTCTTCTTTATATTGGAGTCATTCACCAATTCTGAGTTTATCTGGGTGTATGTAGGTTTTGAGATATTGATCCAAACCTAATCTCTCTAATACTGTCTTCCAATTTTCACGGCAGTTTTTTTTATCAAATAGTGGACTTTTGTGCACCAAGCTGGGATCTTTGGGCTTATCATAGACTGTCTTTCTGAGGTCACTTACTCCAAGTCTATTCCACTGGTCCTCCTCTCTGTCTCTTAGCTGTCACCAAATTGTCTTGATGACCACTGCTTTATAGTATAGTTTGATATCTGGGACTGCAAGTCCTCCTTCCTTCACATTTTTTTTTCATGATTTCCCTGGATATCCTTGATCTTTTGTCTGCCAAATAAACTTTGCCATGTTTTTTTTTTCTAATTCAATAATTTTTTTTGTAGTTCAATGGGTATGGAACTGAATAAGTGTGTTAATTTGGGTAGGATTGTCATTTTTATTATATTAGCTCTTCTGACCAGTGAGAAATCAATGTTTTTTCCAATTGTTTAGATCTGGTTTTATTTGTGTGTAGAGCGTTTTGTAGTTGTGTTCATATAGTTCCTGTGTTTGTCTGGGCAGAAAGATTCCTAAGTATTTTATATTGTCTAGGATGATTTTAAATGGAATTTCTCTTCTTAATTCTTGCTGCTGAAATATGTTGGAGATATATAGAAATGCTGATGACTTAATGTGGGTTTATTTAGCATTCTGCAACTTTAATAAAGTTGTTGATTATTTCAACTAGCTTTTTGGTTGATTCTCTAGGACTCTTAAATAGACCATCATAGCATCTGCAAAGAGTGATAGTTTGGTCTCTTCAATGCCTATTTTAGTAGATTAAATTTCTTTTTCTTCTCTAACTGCTACAGCTAGTGTTTCTAGTACAAAGTTAAATAATATAAGTGATCTTCTTTCTCTCCTAATCTTATTGGGAAGGCTTCTAGTTTATCCCCACTGCAGAAGATATTTGCTAATGGTTTTAGATATATACTGTTCATTTTTTTTAGGAAAGGCCCTTCTATTCCTATGTTTTCTAATGTTTTCAATAGGAATGGGTGTTGTATTTTGTCAAAGTGTTTTTCTGCATCTATTGAGATAATCATGTGATTTTTGTCAGTTTGCTTGTTAATAGGGTCAGTTATGTGGATGGTTTTCCTAATATTGAACCATCCTTCCATTCCTGGTATGAATCCTACCTGGTCATAGTGAATAACCCTTGTGATGACTTGGTAGAGTCTTTTTGCTAGTATCCTATTTAAGATTGTTGCATCTATATTCATTAAGGAGATTAGTCTATACTTTTCTTTCTCTGTTTTTTACCTGCCTGGCTTTGGAATTAGTACCATATTTGTGTCATAAAAGGAATTTGGTAGAACTTCTTCTTTGCTTATTTTGTCAAAGTGTTTGTATAATATTGGGATTAGTTGTTCTTTAATGTTTGATAGAATTCATTTGTGAGTCCATCTGGTCCTGGGAATTTTTTCTTAGGGAGTTCTTTGATGGTTTGTTCAATTTCTTTTTCTGATATTGGGTTGTTTAGGTTAGTTAAAGAAGAAATCAAAGTACTGGTCAATCTAATTTAAAAAAGGAAAGAACACCAATTTTAGAGTATCCAAGATGAAAAGGGAGACCTCACTTCTAATGAAGAGGAAATTAAGACAATAATTAAAAACTATTATGTCCAATTATATGGCAACAAATGTGACAATAGGTGATATGAATGAATACTTACAAAAATATGAATTCCCTAGATGAACAGAGGAAGAAATAGATTACCTAAACAACTCCATATCATATAATATTTTCTTAAAGAAGTGCCTGAGCATGAAAGAATAGAGACTCAAAACTACAATTCCACCACCCCTAATACTCTGTCAACCTTACATTGCAGGTTGAATTATTTTAATAACCTAATCAATGGGATAGGTGATGTCTAAATATGTGCAACTCCCACAATGGGTCTCCCAACTTAAAGGAATGATGATAAGCAAGAGCAAGTCCATGAGTGTCAAAGCTATGGAACAGATGATGGCACTTCCTGCATTCATAGATCCTCTTCCTTCTTCTGGATCTTTTCTAGTTATGTAAATAAGAGCTCATTACCCCCTTAAATGAAGTATTGGACAATGCTTGAATAAAAATGCTGATAATTATGCTTTATCTGCATTCACTCTCACTTCCTTGTTCCCTCAACCGGAATTTTCCCTGCTTCCTTAGGACATAATATATTTATAGGAAGTACCAAATCTTTGTCCCTTTGGGGGCCCTCTCCTGAGGGACTACCACACCTTTATTCTAGGAGAGGATAACAACAACAGCAACACAAATTATAACAATGACGATTTATATAGCCTTTTAAGACTTTCAAAAGTATTTTTCAAATATTTCATTTTATTCTCACAGAATCTCTGGTGGTGGATAATACCTTTAACTATTTGGAATCTGAGATTAAGCAACTTAGCTGACTTGACCAGGTCACACAGCTAATAAGGCAAGAACTGAATTTGTCTTCTTCACTCTGAGTTCCATTTTATACCTTTTGTGTCACGTAGGACAGAAAATTGTTTCATCTCTTTACTATTGGCTAAAAGTGAGTTACCTCCCAATTGTTATCACTTGGTCTTCTAATCTCTCCTTGGATAAGGTTGGTCCAATTAGAAGCACCAATATGAAGAGGCCAATTATAGTGATTAAAAGATTATGGTAATCAAAGTGCTACTCTGGACTAGTATTTACCATTGCCCGGGCAAGTGCCTGGCCTTTTCCCCTCTTCCCACCCTGATGCCACTCCTCTATATTCCACTGCAAATGCAAGATACCAGTGTCCTATTTTGCTCATCTGTTCTACTACATTAAAAAAAGAAAAAAAGAACTGAATTATCAAATGGTACAAACCCCTTCAGGGCTTTTGACTAAGGCAGAGCTTGGATTTCTCCTGCAGGGGTCCTCCTTCTGCTAATCAGCCCTAATGGAGGTATTTATGAACTCCTGCTATCTTGAATATGTACTGATAGTAGTCCGCCATAGTAAGAAATTATGAAAAATAGCAAAATTTATTAAGCACCTCCTCTATGTATAAATTAGGGTTGGTATATAATATACAGTGACATATAATATGTAACAACTGTTTCTGATAAGGGCTTGAGATCCAAGATGTAGAAATAATTAATAGATACAAACATGTAATACAGGATATCCCATAAGTTTTAGTTATCTGTCTTTTGGGACAAGATAGAGAGATAGATAAATAAGTAGGCAGACATATAGATAGATAGACATATAGATAGAAAGCTAGATAGATAGACAGATAGATAGACAGACAGACAGACAGACAGACAGATAGATAGATAGATAGATAGATAGATAGATAGATAGATATATTGATAGATTAATGGATGGATAGGGAGATAGAGAGATAGAAACAAATCCATAGCTATGTATGAATGTGTACACATATGTATGTATATATATATATATATATATATATATATATATATATATATCCCTCTCTTTCTATCTATTTCCCATTACATAAGTGGTCAAAGGGGAAGAACAAACTATTCTCAAAAGAATTACAAATGACTAAACTCCAATTGGAAAGTTACTCTTAATGAATAATAAGAAGAAAATATGAATATAATAATAAAGTTTTAATTCATACCCTGAGATTGGAAAATTTGATAATAGACCAGGGGTCCCTAAACTTTTTACATAGGGGACCAGTTCACTGTCCCTCAGACTATTGGAGGGTTGGACTATAAAAACCTAACCTTAACCCTAACCCTAAACCTAACCTGGCAGCAGCATACACAATGTGGAATCCCCTCCCCCAGATTGCCACTCACCATGCTGATGTTTTACATTGTGCAGCCATATAATGCTTTGTGAGGCCCCTCCTTCTAAGGCCCCATGCAAAGAATTATGTCACCAGAGGTAGTATTGCACATGAGCGATGCCTCGCTTTGTGGCGCCGCCATATACAGTGCTCCATTCACTGACCACCAAAGAAAGAGGTCCCCTTCTGGAAGTGCAGTGGGGGCCAGATACATGGCCTCAGGGGGCTGCATGTGGCCTGCAGGCTGTCGTTTGGGGACCCCTGTAATAAATGGTAGTAATCAGTACTGCAGGAGTTAAGGGAGAACAGATACACTAGCATAGTATTTGTGGAGTTTTTAATCAGTGATACCTTTTGGGAAATTAATTTGAAAACATGGAAATATTATGGCTAAAATATCCATGATCTTTGAGAAATCCCAATTTAGCCCAAGAAGCCTTTTGATAACAATAAGTCCCCAAATACACAAAAGGATTTATAATAGTACTTTCTCTGATGCTAATGAATTGGGAAAAGTAGTGTTACTATTTCATTAAAGAATGTTAAAACAAATCATTTTACATGAATATAATGGCATATTACTGCACTATTAGAAATAATAATGTAATAATTACAGAGAAACGTGGGAAGATCTATTTGAAAGGATGTAGAATGACTTAAATACAGCCAATATTACACAATGACAGCAATACAAACAGAAATAATAACCACAAAAAAATTAGTTGTGAATGTTTCAAAATTTCAATGAGCAAGCACGGTTTGAAAGAAGAAATTTGAGAAGACATCTTGTCTCAAGTCCTTTGCAGAAATGCAGTATTCCATATTTCATAGAATTTCAAAGTATTTCACAAAGTGTTCCATTATGGTGATTTTTTCCTCTTCTTTTTTGTCTTTAAAATATTAGTTCATTTAGAGGATTACTTCCTAGGAAGGGAAGGGAGGGGTGAAAGAATATTACAGAGAGGGCATGATGGTATCAATAAAAATGTATTTTAAAAATACTACAAAGTACACAATAAAAAGAAATATGATATGAGATCATTATCTGGAAGTTTTAACTGATTGGATATTAGAGGTAAAGGAGAGGAAATAAAGATAACAAAAATTTATGGAAAATGGTGGTGAAAATAATAAGTTGGAAGGAGTAGCCATTTTAAGAAAGGAAATAATGTGGTCATTTTGAGGTACAATGAGTTTGTTGTGGATCTGGGACATGAATATAGAAACATGCACAAAATTATAGATACATGTTTGAAATTTAAAAGACAGGATCAAAATTACATAAAATTTTATATACTTTCAACAATGTGTATGAAAATAGAGTTAAAGGAGCCATTTGGTTTGGTGATTAGGATATTCTTGTGACATTTGTGAGAGTAAAAACTTCCAGTAGAATAGAGATGGACAAATGACTAGATATGTCTTTTTATGAATGAGAAGACAAAGATCAACTAGTAATTAATGGGATAGAATGAATAAGTGAAAATATTTAAGAAAAAAATTTAGGATTGAGGAGTCTTGAAAGCACTTGTAGGCAGATGGGAAAAAGAATAGAAAAAAAATACTAAGGATGCATAAGAAAAGGGTAATGATGATAAAAATAAGATGTAGGAAGCAATCAGAAAATAGGATGAAGGTAAAAAGCATTAATAAGTAAAAATACCTCTTTTTCCTTGAAAAGTTCTAAAGAGAATTGAGAAGTTTAGGTTGCTGGAAATTTTTGAGAAATGAGGGAAAGTCACTAAGAAAGTTCATAGTAAATGTCCTTAATCTCTAAAGTTAAATAGTGGTAGAAGTTGTTTTCCATAACTCTAATGCTCATTTCAGTGTTAAGAACATAGGAGAGAATATTTTTTAAAGTTGCTATGGCCAATTAAAAAAGAAATTTATGGGGGAAGTACATAATGTTTGCTGACCCATAAAAAGCATATAGCCATTATAACAGAAAAATTCATAGTGGCTGGAATCAGATCAGTTTCATGAAGTGCTTTACTGATTGTCTTCAGTCTTGGAATAAGACTAGAGAAATTGGATGCTAAAAGTTAACAGAGCATAAGACTTTGTAGGTTGGGGATGGCACAAGATTTAGAGGGAAGAGGTTTAGCTCATAAAAGATTAAATATTACAGGAAATAATCAAGGGCTCAAGGCTAGGTCAGGGTAACAGAAAAGATAAAATGGAGAAGACTATTCACATTGAGGAAGAATTAGGAATAGTTCAAGAGTTTAGTGTGATTGAAAGATGGTGAAGTCAATTTTCCTTGAGGTACAGAACATTTGAGAAATTGCTATCATTATTCTTTACATCTTTGCTTAGGTCTTCTTCACTCCCTGAGTGTGACTAAATATTATATAGCACAAAGAGCAGAAATCTTGTTTCCCCCACCCCGATTTGTTTAAAATAATCTCAGTTAATAGGTAAAGATATAGTAGTTTTCCAATTTTATCAAGTTCACACAATTATTTTGACATTTTACTATGAAATATGGTGCAATAATAGATGGAGAATACTGCTAGCATTTATTTTTGCTTACCATTTTATTGATCAAAAGTTCTTTATATTTTATTGTCTTGTCAGTAGTAAACTTCTAACACCCATTCATCCTTGTTAATACATGTTATAATTCTATCATTAATTATCCCACCAATAATCAATTTCCCTACTCATTTTTATTGGATCTTCACATCAATATCTTTAATATACATTATTAATATTTAATACTTCTCCCAGAATCACTCTAGAACATCCTTTTTATAAATTTCTTAATACTTAAATAAGAAAAATATTGTTGTAAATTACTTGCAATTTTAGGTTTTATTGTTTATTAATTCAAGCAAAATTTATTTTATTTAATTAGTTAATTAGGAATATTGACACTCTTCCTAATAATTACGTATTGAATAGTTTAGAACATGTAAAATTAAAGATTAAAATATTTATATTAAGTGGCAATTTAAAATAATTTAAAATAAGGTTATTTATATAAATAAAATTTACTAAAAAGTTTTCTTTTTATATAATTATTTAAGAATATATTTTGGGAATTTGTAATTCATTAGTTACAAATAATTCATTTTAATTTTGCCAATAAAATTATCTCTATTTTGTTTTGTTTTTCTCAAAAGCATTAAATTCAATAACTCTTTTATCATCCAACAATACAATTGATATATACTATTTAGTGTTTGTGTATTCTTAATAAACCATATAGAATTTGTTTACTTTTTTAGATATTTATTGTATATTTAGAATGCCAGAAGACAATATTATATACTTCAAGTAACTAGGGTATTACTAAGGAAAACATTTTAAAAATCTCTATTAATAAATTTTATTTAATGATACCTGATTACATAAAAGTTTAGGATGTATTTTTTAGTTAAATCTTAATTTTAAGTAAAAATGCCTTCTTTCTCTCCTACCCCAACCCTAATTGAAAAAAAAAGAAAAAGAACAATTACTTTTATAGATATGTATACCATTTTGCTTCATTTGCAAAGTCAATATTCAACATTTGCCAGGCCCAAAAGGAAAAAAAAAATTCTGAATGTGCAATCTGTCTCTCATTTTTCTCTTGTGAAGTACATAGCACACATTAACAGTAGTCCTCTGGAATATTCTTTTGGTGATTATGTTGATTCAAGTTTCTAAGATTTTTCAAATGATCTTCATAACATTGTTTGCATTTACAATATCTAAAAATTGCATAAACTGTTCTACCAGTCTGCTAATTTTTTTCTGCAAAATTTCATACAAATATTCCTAGGTTTCTCTGAAATAATTGCTTTCATAATTACTTATTGAATCACTCTTTTCCATTAAATTTAAAATTACTTGTTGAGCCATTTACAATTGATAAGCACCTTTCCTTTTCAGTTCTTGGTCACTACAAGTAGAAATGTAAATATTTTTGAATACCTTTATTTTTGAGATTGTTTTGTTTAGGACTATTCTTCCCTTCATCTGTAATTGACTCTGGTCCCTTTTCTCCTATTTCTCCTATTACTCTATGGAATAAATGTGTTTCTTTATTCAACTTTATGTTTGTCTTTGTGTGTGCACATGTACTTGGGTGTTTGTGTGTGTGTGTGTGAGTATGTGTGTGAGTGTATGTTTTCTTCCTGCTGTGGACCAATTCAAATCACAGTAAAATTAATATTTCAGCAATCTCTCATGTCTACTGTAGCAGGTAAAATTAGGTTTCTCTGCTAGAAGTATTATATTTTTATGAGGTTTATTAAAGATTTAGAATTAAAGAAAATACAAAACAAGAAAGCATGTGCCTAGGAGGGCTGAAAGGCCCATTCAATTTCACTTACATGATGAGAGATGCATCTGTTTGGAAGTGGAAGTAGGAAGAGAACTCAGTAGGCTTTTACAGCCAGTTCAATAGAAATTTTGATCTCGCCCAGGTGAGGATCTCAGTGAGATTACAAAGCATTCTCAAGGACTTCTGGAGATTGAAGTCCAGGGTTCAAATCTCCATTTTTACACTATTAGCTTGTTTTTATGCATTTCTTGTGTAACTGAATTGTTTAAGCACATTTTCTTTGCTAGTATATCTATCCTACCTTCCTTTTTATTCTTAAAATTACTGAACCATTATAGAGCCACTCCCAGACTTGTCCAATTAGACTCCCTCTATGACAACTGATGATAATAAAGTTCAGAAAGGATATATGTATCATCTTTCCATATGAGAATTTTAAAAAGTTAATTTTTTGCCTCTTGGAGTTGTTTATATGTGCCTTTTTATAAATCTCTTTTCATCAAGAATGAGTCTAGGAGGGTGGAGGCAAGATGGCGACTTAGAGACAGCAGAATTTCAGCCCTCTGCAAACACTTCCTTACTTCAAGAGGACTGAAAAGAAAATCTAACAATAGGACAGAGCTAGGGAACCCTCTTTTTGGATTTAGATTAAAAGATAAGACCTCAAAAAAAACCTGACTCTAGAACACATGGGTTTAAGGGAAGGAAGAAGGAAGATCCCAAGAACCCTCCCCAACCCACAGTGCTGAGGGTCCAGTGGTGACTGCAATTTCTGGGCAGGAAAGAGTGCTAGTCCAGAAGGAGTACCTTGCTGGCACAGCTGTACCAGGCTCAGGGCTTTGAACACAGGCATCAGGGAGGCACCTGGAAGAGAAGCACAGAGCAGTCAGCCTAGGCACAGTCAAGACACTCAATCTTGCCCTCCCCCCCCCCACTTGAGGTTTTGGCCTCAGGGAACATCTAGCTTTGCAGATCAACTCTGCCCTGGCTCAATCTTATCAATTGCTCAGATAAGAAGCCTTCAGAAAGCAGGGGAACTTAAGCTCCAACACTTCTACCCCACAGAATAATCTGAGAGCCTTGCTGACTAAGATCCAAGGGCAAAGGCTGCAACAAACAATAGGCAAGTGAGAAGTCCAGTACCTTTTCAGCTTCTGTAGCCAACTGGGGAAGATCTAACTTCAGGGCTCATTAATACCATCAGCCTAACTTGGTCAGTCAGCAGAGCAGAGGAGAAGCCCTTTGAGGACAGAATAGCCTAAATGCCCAGATTCAGCAAATAATGAGAGGAGTAACACTACAGGAATTACAGGAGGGGAAGAAAGAGAAAAATATGAGTAAACAATATAAAAAGAAAAAAGAAATTATAATCAACAGCTTCTATCCAGGCAATGAACAAAGAGCAAATGGAACAGAGGAGGATCCAGGAACACCAAGCAAAAACAGAAACTCCAGTGAATTAGACATGGGTTTGGGAAGAACTCAAAATATAATTAAAAAAACAATTAAGAGAGGCTGAAGATAACTGGGAAAAGAACTTTAAAATCAAAATAATTCATCTGAAAATAGAAAGCAATGTCTTGAAAGTCAAAATTATCAATCTTGAAAATGAGGCAAAGGAGATGAAAGATCAGAAGGAGAAAGATGACAAAAAAGTCAGGGATGAAATTCAGTCTTTAACAACTAGAATCTAACAACTAGAAGCAAATGAATTCATAAGGCAGCAGGAAGCTATAAAACAAAATCAAAAGAATGAAAAAAAAATGAAACACCCCATTCACAAAATATGAGATCTAGAAAACTTAAGAATCTTTTGACTACCAGAAGATCATGACAAAAGAAAAAGCCTGGACATCATTCTACAGGAAATTATACAAGAAAACTATGCCAACATTCTAAAGCAAAAGGGAAAAGTAGAGATTGAAAGAATCCACAGATCACCCCCTGTACTTAATCCTGAATTTACAACACCGAGGAATGTTATAGTCAAATTCTAGAACTACCAGACCAAAGAAAAAATATTATAAGCTGCTAAGAAGAAGTCAGTCGGATATCATGGAACCACAGTTAGGATACCACAGGATCTGGCTGCATCTATACTGAATGACCAAAAGGAATGGAATATGATATACTCGAAAGTAAGGAAACTACATCTACAACCAAGAATCAACTACCCAGCAAAACTGACTATATTCTTGCAGGGGAAGGAATGATCATTTAATAAAATAGAAGACTTCCAAGCATTCATAAAGAAAAAAATGTGATGTGAATAGAAAATGTGTTGTCTAATCATAGAACTCAAGAGAATCGCCAAAAGGTAATTAAGAAAAAGGGGGGAAAACAAAGAAACAAACAAATTTTTTTTTTAAATTATAGTTAATAGATTTGTGGAGAAAAATAGACAGGGAGGAAAAGGAATACACCTTTTTTTCATGTATTCATGGTACATTCACACAGATTGACCATGTACTATGGTATAAAAGCATGACAAACCAGTGCAGATGAGCAGAAATAAATGCAACCTTCTCAGTTCATAATGCAATACGAATAATAATTAGTAAGGGTACATATAGAGGCAAATAAAAATTAATTGAAAATTAAATAATATGATACTTCAAAACCAGTTAGTTAAAAAACAAATCATAGAAACAATTAATAATTTTATTAAAGAAAATTACAATGATGAGATATCTTTTCAGTATCTATGGGATACATCCAAAGCAATACTCAGGGGTAAATTAATATCTTTGAGTTGATATATTAACAAATAAGGGAGGTCAGAGGTCAATGAATTGGGCATGCAAATTAAAAAAAAACTAGAAAATGAACAAATCCTGAGGAAAAAGAATCCTCAGATGAAAACTAAATTAGAAATCCTAAAAATTAAAGGAGATAATAATAAAATCAAAGGAAAAAGAACTCTTGAATAAATAAATAAGACTAGAAGCTGGTATTTTGAAAAAAGCAAAAAAAAATGGACAAAGTACTGATCAATCTAATAAAAAAGGAATGGAGAAAATCAAATTAAAAGCATCCAAGATCAAAAGAGAGACCTTACTTCTAATGAAGAAAACATTAAAAGAATCATTAAAAACTCTTTTGCCCAATTATGTGACAATAAATATAGCAATCTAGGTGATATGGATGAATACTGTAATATTTATTGGGAAAGGAAAGGGGATTAGAAAAATGGGGAATAATGGGAGGTTTGTATGGGGGTAAGGAGGAGTTAAGAGGAGAGATGGAATATTGCTTGGTGAATCAAAGGAGGGAGATGCCCCCTGCTGAGAGGAAACAGCAGGGATCCAATGAAATCTGTTTGTCTTTGAATGACTGAAACTGAAGTTCAGCTCCCTCTATGACCAGAAATGATAGTCCACTTATCTGATTGCGAATTCAAATAATATAAAATTTAATAATCCATTGGGATTCGAGTTTTTTCTCAGCTTCAGACATGAGGCCAGGCCCCAGAGGCTGGAGGAGGGTTCTCCCACTCCCGTCTACTCTATATCAGTCCAGTTTTGTCTTTTTTTAGAATCTTAGCAGTAGACAGAAAGCAAAAAGAACAAATCTGACCTTCAGAAGCGACTGGGCCTGAATCTTCCAGCTGAACCAAGAAGAGCATGCCACTCCAGACTGTGCTGAACAAGCTCCTCTCTCCTCCAACACCCGGAGGCAAGTTCCACATGGCAGGAAGGAAGTAGTAGTCCCCAGACCCAACTGCCACTCCCAATAGGAAGGAAGTTCTAGTCACAAGACCCAATTGCCATTCCCAGTTGCCCCTTCCCCCACAAACTGTCAGTCTCGTTTCCTTTCCACAATTGTTCCCTTTTTTTGTTGTGACCTTCCCACAGTCACATATTTATATTATAGTTACCAATTTACTAAATCTACTCTAAGGAAATCTTAGCAGGAAAATTTGGGTAAAGGTAGTTTTGGGTTTTACAATAAATTCAGTACAATACATGTTGAACAAAACGATTACAAAAATTTGAATCTTAATGCTAATACTACTTAGTCTACATTAACTAAAACTAATACATTATTTACAGAAATTATTTACATATAATACAACAATATACATTGTTCCACATCATGATGTCAGTCAAATAGAAATATCTATTGATCTTTCTATTTGCCAAAGATCTTATGGAACTAACTATATGCATATTTACATTTTGCATAAGTACAATTTCAGACACTTGTTTAATAAACTGTCAGTTTTGTTTCTTTTCCACAATACTTACATAAATATAAATTGCCTAGACTAACAGAGGAAGAAATAGATTACCTAAACAATTCCAAATCAGAAAAAAAATTTAATTAGCCATCAAAGAACTCCCTAAGAAAAATACCCAGGTACAGATGGATTCACAAATGAACTCTATCAAACATTAAAAACAAACAAACAAACAAAAAAAAAAACTAATCCCAATACAATACAAACTATTCCACATAATAAGCAAAGAGGGAGTTCTACCAAATTCGTTTTATGACACAAATATGGTACTGATTGGCCAGGCAGGTCAAAAACAGAGAAAGAAAACTACAGACAAATGTCCTTAATGAACATAGATGCAAAAATCTTAAACAGGATACTAGCAAAAAAAACTTTAGCAAGTCATCAGAAAGGTAATTCAATTTGATCAGGTAGTATTTATACCAGGAATGCAAGGATGGTTCAATATCAGGAAAACCATCCATATAATTGACCATATTAACAATCAAACCAACAAAAATCACATGATTATCTCAATAAACACAGAAAAACCCTTTGGCAAAATACAATACTCCCTCATATTGAAAACACTAGAAAGTATAGGAATAGAAGGGCCTTTCTTAAAAATAATAAATAGTATCTATCTAAAACCAACAGCCAATATCATCTTCAATGGAGATAAGTTAAATAAGACCAGGAGTGAAGCAGGGATGCCTATTTTCACCTCGATTCTTTAACATTGAACTAGAAACACTAGCAATAGCAATTAGAGAAGAAAAAAGAAATTGAAGGTATTAAAATTGGCAATGAAGAGACCAAGCTATCACTTTTTGTGGATGATATGATGATCTACTTAAAGAGTCCTAGAGAATCAACCAAATAGCTAGTGGAAATAATCAAAAACTTTAACAAAGTTTCAGGATATGAAATAAACCCTAATGAGTCATCAGCATTTCTATATATCTCCAACCCATTTCAGCAGCAAGAAGTAGAAAGAGAAATTCCATTTTAAAACACCCTAGATGGGGGCAGCTGGATAGCTCAGTGGATTGAGAGCCAGACCTAGATAGGTGAGGAGGTCCTAAATTACAATCTAACCTCAGACATTTCCCAACTGCATGACCCTAGGCAAGTCACTTGACCCCCATTGCTGAGCCCTTACCATTCTTTTGCCTTGGAATGAATACATAGTATTGATTCCAAGACTGAAGGTAAGGGTTTAATAAAAACAAATAAAAAAAATAAAATCACCCTAGACAATATAAAATACTTAGGAATCTATCTGCCAAGACAAACACAGGAACTATATGAACACAACTACAAAACACTCTCCACACAATTAAAACTAGATTTAAACAACTGGAAAAACAGTGATTGCTCATAGATAGGACAAGCTTACATAATAAAAATGACAATCCTGCCAAAATTAATTTACTTATTTAGTGCCAAACCCATTGAACTACCAAAAAAAACTTTTTTACTGAATTAGAAAAAAATAGCAAAGTTCATTTGGAAGAACAAAATATCAAGGATATCCAGGGAAATCAAGAAAAAAAGTGAAGGAATGAGGACTTGCAGTCCTAGATCCCAAACTATAATATAAAGCAGTGGTCATCAAAGCAATTTGGTACTGGCTAACAGACAGAAAGAAGGATCAGTGGAATAGACTTGGGGTAAATAATCTCAGCAAGACAGTCTATGATAAGCCCAAAGATCCCAGTTTTGGGGACCAAAATCCACTATTTGATAAAAACTGCTGTGAAAATTGGAAGACTGTATGGGAGAGATTAAGTTTGGCACACTCTACATCAAGATAAACTCAGAATGGGTGAATTACCTGAATATAAAGAAGGAAACTATAAGCAAATTAGGCGAACACAGAATAGTATACTTGTCAGATCTTTGAGAAAGGAAAGCCTTTAAAACCAAACAAGAGCTAGAAAAAAATCACAAAATATAAAATAAATAATTTTTGTTACATCAAGTAAAAAAGTTTTTGTACAAACAAAAGCAATGCATCCAAAATTAGAAGGGAAGCAACCAATTGGGAAACAATCTTCATTACAAAAACCTCTGACAAAGGTCTAATTACTCAAATTTATAAAGACCTAAACCAATTGTACAAAAAATCAAGCCATCCTCCAATTTATAAATGGGCAAGGGACATGAATAGGAAATTTTCAGTTAAAGAAATAAAAACTATTAATAAGCACATGAAAAAGTGTTCTAAATCTCTTATAATCAGAGAAATGCAAATCAAAACAACTTTGAGGTATAACCTTACACCTGATTGGCTAAAATTACATCAATGGGAAGTAATGAATGTTGGAGGGGATGTGGCAAAGTCTGGACATTAATGCATTGCTGATGGAGTTGTAAATTGATCCAACCATTCTGGAGGGCACTTTGGAACTATACCCAAAGGGAGATAAAAGACTGTCAGCTCTTTGATCCAGCCATAGCCCCTACTGGGTTTGTCCCCTCAAAAGATAATAAGGAAAAAGACTTGTACAAGAATATTCATAGCTGCACTCTTTGTGGTGGCAAAGTTTGGAAAATGAGGGGATGCCCTTCAATTGGGAAAGGGCTGAACAAATTATGGTATATATTTGAGATGGAATGCTATTGTGCTCCAAGGAATAATAAAGTGAAGGAATTACATGGGACCTGGAACAACCTCCAGGAATTGATGCAGAATGAGAGGAGCAGAACCAGTAGAACATTGTACATAGAGACTGATACACTGTGGTACAATCGAATGTAATGGGCTTCTCCATTATTGGCAAAGCAGTGATCCTGAACAACTTGGAGGAATCTACCAGAAAAACCACTATCCACATTCAGAGGAAACACTGTGAGAGTAAAAACACCAAAGAAAAACAACTGCTTGAAGGGATGTGGTTGGGGATGTAGTTTCTCAATGAACATTCTAGTGCAAACAACAATCTGGAAATAGGTTCTGATCAAGGACACAAGTAATACCAAATGAAATTGCATGTTGAATGTGGGAAGGGTGGGTGGAGGGCAGGGAGGGAAATAAAGTGATTATTATACCAAAAAAATAAATTAAACAAAGAAAAAGAATTTCAAGGGAAATAATGGAAAACAAAATGAAAAGGAAGGTCTCCTAGCAGTACCAGATCTCAAAATGTACTATAAAGCAGTAGTCAACGAAACACTACCGTACTGAATAAGAGCCAGGAGGAAAGATCAGTGGAATAGACTTGGGGTAAATGACCTCAGCAAAACAATCTATGATAAACCAAAAGATTCCAGGTTTTTGACAAAAATCCGCTATTTTACCAAAACTGCTGGGAAAATTAGAAAACAGTATGAGAGAGATTTGGTTTGGATCAAAATGTCACATCCTCTACTAAGATAAATTCAGAATGGGTGAATGACTTGAATGTAAAGAAGGAAATTATCAGTAACTTAGGTGAACACAGAATAGTATATGTGTCAGATATTTGGGAATGGGAAAATTTTAAGACAAAGCAAGAGTTAGAAACACATTATAAAATGTAAAATAAATAATTTTGATTACATTAAATTAAAAAGTTTTTTTTACAAACAAAATAAATGCAACCAAAATTAGAAGGGAAGCAACAAATTGGAAAAAAAAATCTTTATAACCAAAATCTCTGACAAAGATATAATTACTCAGATTCATAAGGAGCTAAATCAATTGTTCAAAAACCAAGCAATTTTCCAAATGATAAATGGGCAAGAGACATGAATAGGCAATTTTCTGATAAAGAAATCAAAACTACTAATAAGCATATGAAAAAGTATTCTAAATCCCTTATAATCAGAGAAATGCAAATCAAAACAACTTTGAGGTATCACCTCATACCTAGTAGATTGGCTAACATTTCAGCAATGGAAAGTAATGAATGTTGAAGAGGATGTAGCAAAGTTTGGACATTAATGCATTGCTGTTGGAGTTGTGAATTGATCCAACCATTCTGGAGGGCAAGAACTATGCCCAAAAGGAGATAAGAGACTGTCTGCCCTTTGATCCAGCCATAGCATTGCTGGGTTTATACCCCAAAGAGATAATAAGGAAAAAGATGTGTACAAGAATATTCATAGCTGTGCTCTTTGTGGTGGCAAAAAATTGTAAAATGAGGGGATGTCCTTCGATTGGGGAATGGCTGAACAAATTCTTGTATCAGATGGTGATGGAATATTATTGTGCTAAAAAAACAATAAACTGGAGGAATTCCATGTGAACTGGAATGATCTCCAGGAATTAATGCAGAGTGAAAGGAAAAGAACCAAGGGAACATTACACACAGAGACTGATACACTGTGGTAAAATCAAATGTAAAGGACTTTTCTATTAGTAGGAATACATGATCCAGTACAATTCTGAGCAACTGATGTGAAAGAATACTATCCACATTCAGAGGAAGAAGTGTGGGAGTAGAAACACAAAAGAAAAAGAACTGCTTGATCAGATGGGTTGATGGAAATATGATTGGGGATATAGACTAAATGATCACCTTAGTGCAAACATCAACAACATGGAAATAGGTTTTGATCAACAACATATGTAAAACCCAATGGAATTGCACATGGCTATAGGAGGAGTTGGGGGAAAGGAGGGAACAATCATGATTCTTGTCACCAGGGGAAAATGTTCTAAATTGAATAATTAAATAACATTTTAAAAAGGAATCTATATAATCTTTAAATAACATTTTTTAAAAAGAGTCTATTTCATTAAAGATCTACTTTGCCTCGAGAAGATTAAATTTCTTTTAAGTTAGTCTTGAAAGTAAAGCCTATATCTTTCACCTGATGGAATGTCATATTTCAGACTCTCTACTAACAGTGATGACTGTTAAATCATGAGTGATCCTGTCTGTACATCCTCAGTACTTGAATTCTTTCTTTCCAACCATTTACAGTATTTTTTTAAACCTGTAACATCTGGATGTTTGGTAGAATGTAAGTAAAAATTTTTGTTTTGGTTATTGTTTCAAGAGATGGCTGGTGGATTATTTTTATTTCCAATTTATTCTCCTGTTCTAATAGATCTGAGCAATTTTCTTTTAAAATTCCTTAAATCAGAATATCTAGGTTTTTAAAAAATTCCTCACAGCTTTCAAATATCCTATTTGTTTGTAATTTTTCCCCTCTGTTTTTCATGTCAGTTCTTTTTTATTAAATAATACACTTTTTTAGATACTATATATTTTGCAGTCCACACTTTCTCCCTCTCCTACTGCTTCCCCCTCCTTAAGAAGACCGATAATAGGAAATAGGCTATACATATTTCATCATATACTACTTATTTCCATGTTTGTCATGCTGTGAAAGAAGATACACATTGCTCACACTAAAGAAAAGTTCGTGGAAGAAATATACATCAAGAATGGCATGTTTAAATTTTCCTTCAGAATCCATCTATTACTTTAATTGGGGTGTATATCTTTATTCTGTTTTGAGAATCTTGGAATTTTCTTGAATCCTTGCCTTGTCAATAATAGTTGTCATTCACAAATCATCATTATATTCCTGTCACTGGGTACAATATTCTACTGCTTCTGCTCACTTCATTTTGCATCTCTTCATATAAGTCTTTAAAGGTTTTTCCTTTGCAAACATATATAACAATGTGTTCAGCCATTCCTTGGATGATGGACATCCCTTCAGTTTCCAGTTCTTTGCCAAGACAAAAAGAACAGCTAGAAATATTTTTTGCATAAACAGGTCCTTTACCATTTAAAAAAATATATCTGATCAAAAGGAATTCATTGTTTATAGCCTTTTGGTTTCAGAATGTTGGGAGCAGTTCACAAGTCCACCAGCAACGCATTAGTGTCCCAATTGTGCCACATTCCCTCCAACATTTATCATTTTCCTTTACTTTCATATTGCCCAATTTGATAGGTATGAGGTGGTACCTCAGAGTTGTTTTAATGTGTATTTCTCCAATCAAGAGGGTTTTAGAACATTTTTTCATATGATTACATACATTGACCTTCATCAATTGGGGAATGATTGGACTATTATAAATTTGACTTAGTTCTTTATATATTTGAGAAAAAAGACCTTTTATCAGAGAAATTTATTAAGAAAAAATTTCCCCAGTTTGTTGTTTACCTTCGTGAAAAGGAATTCTTTATCCTTTTTTTTTTATTTAATGGGGGTCCCAGAGATCCTCTTACCATAGAAATTTGTAGGGATGAGCACTGCCCACAGTGACAGGAAATAGGAACCAGGGAGCCCCTCTGCTGGGTCAATGTCAGTTGGTCAGTCATTCAATTGCTGACAGTTGGAGGGGGTCAGTTGCTAACAGTTAGGACTAGTAGTTGCTGAGACTTAGGGCTGGCAGTTGCAGGAAGTTGGCTGCTGGGTGTGAGTTAGTTGTTGGGGGTTGGTTGCTGGTGGTGTGGGTTGGTGTTTAGTTGCTGGAATATAAAGGCAGGCCTGAGCTTATTGAGATGGCTTTTGGCTTTAACCTTTAGAGGAATTTTTTGCCTTTTGGGTATTTGGCTTTTGTTTTAGGCTGTTAGGGTTTTTTCCCTTTCCTGAACTTTTTGGAAGGTGGTTGGTCTTCATTGGCAGACCTAATTGGGGCGGGATTAAACACTGATTGGGTGGTTTAGGTTGAAACTTTGTGGGGTGTTTATTAGTGGTAGTTATAGGCAAGTTATAGGTACAGTTAGGCAATTTTTGGTAGTAATTATAGTCTATTTAGGAAATTTTCTTTCTCTACCTCTTTCTTATATTTCCCTCCTTTACTATATTCTTTACTATCTCTTTTTTAATTAAATTAAATTGTTAATTGTTAAAATCTGTTAGAAGTTTTCCTTTCTCTGGTTTATTCTCATTAAAACTTAAATCATTAAAAGTTGCTCTTTTATTTTGTCAAAAACCCTATTTAAACGCTTATGCCTTCTATCTTGGTTGTAATTGTTTTGTTTATACAAATTCTTTTTAATTTAATATAACAAAAATTATTCATTCTATATATTGTAGTATTCTCTCTCTTTTATTTGACTATAAATTCTTCCTTTCTCCATAGATGACAGGCAAACTATTCTACATTCCCCTAATTTACTTATAATATCAATCTTTATGTTTAATTTTATTCCCATTTTGAACATATATTGGTATAGGGTGTTAGATATTGATCTAATCCTAATTTTTGTCATACTGTTTTCCAGTTTTAATGGTAGTTTTTTTGTCAAATAATGTGTTATTTACCCCAAAGTTGAGATCTTTGGCTTTATCAAGCACTATATTTCTGAGGTCATTTACCCCACCCCCATGTATTTCATTGATCCACTCTTCTCTTCCTTAGTTACTACCAGTTTGCTTTGATGATTCCTCCTTTAAACTACATTACTGCTAGGCCACCATGCTTCACATTTTTTTTTTCACTATTTCCCTTGATATTCTTGACCTTTTGTACTTCCAAATAATTTTGTTATTATTTTTTCTACTTCTATAAATTATTTTTGGTAGTTTGATTAGTGTGGCACTGAATGAATAAATTAATTTAGGTCAGACAGTCATTTTATTATATTAGCTCAGCTTGCACATGAGCAATTAATATTTTTTCCAATTTTTTAGATATCAATTTAAATTTTTAAGGAATTATTTTCTTCCTGAGTGCGTTTCCTTTTCCATGTGACCCATTCTAGTCTTTAGGAAGTTGTTTTCTTTCCAGGATTCGTAAATTTCCATTTCCATTTGGCCCAGACTAGTTTCCAATGATTAAAAAATATATAGGTTATTGGTTGACAGCATACTGTGAAATTTTGACTTTTAATCCACCGTGATATCCTTTTGTATTTCATGGTTGACATCCCACTCACATTTACAGTCATGATTATTAATTTTGGTTTTCCCTCCATCTTTTTATCCCTTGTGTACCTTTCTCTCCCTCTCCTTTCAGTCTTTTCTGGTTCACAAATGTTTGGCTTCTTGCCACCAACTCCCCAAGTTTGCCCTCTTTTTCGTCCATCCACCTTCTTTTTATTTTTCCTTTCCCTGTTGAATTTTTCTGTGATTCTCTCAAGTTCTCTCAAGAAGTCTTTTGAAGTCTGTCTTTTTTTAACTTTTTTTTTTTACTTTCCTTTGAGGTTTTGCATGTGTCCTTTTTTCCAACTCTTCTGAGTTTATATTTTTATTTTCCCTCTCACTAAAGTAACTTTCTAAGGTCAGATTTTTACTTTGTCTTTACTCTTTTTTTCTACTTTTTATTCCCCCCTCATTGTGTTGTCTACCCATTAAGTTTCTTCTCTATTTCTGAAGGGGAGCAAATTCTGTTCCAAACTTGTAATGCAGTCTTCTCTGGTGCTTGGATTAGAACCAGCTTTCTTTGGGTCCCTCAATATGCACTTCCAAGGGGTGGATCTTATTGTGGAGAATCTCACAATAGTTTGTTTTTTTCCCAACTGGATTCTGCTCCCCCTCTTTTTGGTTTCCATATTGTCCTGTGTTGGGCTGCTCCATGATCTATCATTTCATTGCCTCAGAATGAATGGAAATCAGGAAGGCTAGCCTTGGGTTATTGTTCCACTCAGCCATCTCACTGCCTCAGGCTCTTTGACTGTGTGATGTACAGATTCCCTGCTTTTCCTTTTTGTTACCTAAGGCCACATGGGAGCAGTTAGGCTTAGGGATGGGCTCCTTCCCCCTCCAAGTTTCATTGCTGGAAGGAATATATAAGGCTGCTCCTGACTGTGAAATATCCTTACCTCTGGCCTCTTTATGGCTGGTCTTGGGTTGCTCTTGGTCTGTTATTTTGTTGCCTCAGGCCATGTGGAACCACTCTGGTCTGATGTGTACTCTCCATAATTCCTCGATGTGAGTTCTGCCATCTCCCTCCAAAACAGTACTCATTGGGCTTCTCTCTCCTTTCACCCCAGTGACATATTCCTCCTGCTTTCCTCTGTTTTGAGATGCTTTATTTTTCTATTTTTATGTATTAGGAGGGTTTGTGTGTGCTGTACTATGAAAAAAATGAATTGAGTTTAGCCTAGAATTATGTTTTTAATGAAATCATTCTTTTTACTTTTAATTTCATTTTCCTTTAAAGATTAGAAATAGTTTTATTAATACATTCAAGGTTTTTATTAAGAATTTTTCACCAAGTTTACTGATCTATTTTTTCATTTTTTTACCTCTTTCTTCAGGGGGTTGTGTGTGTGAGGGATGGGCCAAAAGAACTGTTATAATTCTTTCCATCCTTTAGTTCTATAATGCCTTTACCATTCTTTATTATTTTTCAAAGCAATCCCATCTGCTGTTTCTTTTAGTACACTGGATGGACATCATTGGATCTGGAATGTTATACTCTTAAATAGTTACTCAGGATTCTCTTCTAACTCTATCTTGGGTATCAATTGCCTATTAATCATCTTTATTCTGTGGTTTTTAGCCAAAAGATCATTTCCTTAGTTGGAGCAGATAGAAATAAAATTTGAGCAGCACAGTTATACCTTCTCTCTGTTGTCTGTTATGATCTTCCAATTCCTCCCCAAGCAGCAAGTCTGTACTCTCTATTATTCCTCTCTCTAGTTGTCCCCATCAAGGCTAAGTAATTCTTTAGTACTAGAAGTTTTCTGGGTGAGAGCAACTGCTACTTTCTTGCAAGAAATGAAACCAAAAAATAATTTACATCAATTACCTACAGCTTGCCCAGTTATGATCACACTCAATAGTCTAGTTATCCACAATTCCCTTACATGTCCCTATTTTGCTAATTATATTGAAAAGCCTCTGTCCCAACATACACTTCACAGAAATGTGGCTCTGTATTATAAAAGCTCCAGACATCAAAAGCTGGGTAGGTGATACAGACAGCTGAACTTTTTGCTATCAGAAAAGATGGTGCTAGGTGCCCAAATCTTGTAAGAGGCACTGCTACATGTGGCTGGAACAAACACATTCCTGTTCCTTCTAATAAACTGTAACCTCTCTATTTCTTTGTTTTATTAGGGGATCATCTCATCTTAAAATCAGATGAGCTTTAAATAATTCTGGAACTTGGTATTATCTGAAAATCCAGTAATCTGTTTCATAAAATAAAGGATTTTTTCTTCTACGAATGATTGACCACTACCATTGCTTTAACTAAACATTAAAGCAGAACCTTCTGCAACTGGTACATTTTCACCAATATAGTTAAATAGATAATTTTTGTTGCTTTAGCTTTTCTTGCCATTCTCAGACCATTCTGAAATTTAGCTATCTAGATGAAATTTTGTGGGATTATTCTGTTTACTATCTTCTTTTGCTTACATTTCCTATACTTTAATTTTTGAGATCTAAGTTCATATACAACTTTCCTTTACAAAGCAGTTAGTAATTTGATCTATTAATTTAGGTTTTTATTGACATATTTTATTTTTACATAAAAAATCCATTCCTTTCCCAGAGAGCCAAGAAAAAATTAAAGGAAAAAAATACAATTAAGTAACATTATCTGATATGGCTTAATATATAAGATCACATGGAAACTAGTCCATGAAATTTTCATTTTTAGGAAAAGAAAAAACAATTTTCATGAAGTACATTGGAATGAAATTATAATATATAAGAAAAATGGGGATAGGAGAGTAATGCAATGAAACCTATAAGTGCAAGGACTAGATGGATCTAGCTCATGTAAGAGAAACTAAATTGCCTCACTATATAAGTATTTGCCTATTTGATCAGCACGGGAATAATTTGATTGTTATATAGGAATCAAAATAGATTTTTTTCGTGATTATATAATCAGTTTAAAAGTAAAGTAGATAGCATTTAGGTATGTGTATTCTTAAAAGTGAAATGTGAAATCAAAGATTACTTTGGAATAAGGTAGTCATAAATAATGAACTTGAGTATATATGTAATAAATAGGTAATACTTTTGTGGGTAATAAATCTGAAAACAACAGAGTGAGATACACCTTACAGTGCATATTTTAAGATCCATAAAATTATAAGAAATAGGAAGGAAATATATATTTTAAGAAAGAATCTAATTCAAGATCAGAATTTGTTTAAGGAGGAGGAATTTGCTATTCTTAATTTATAATTTCAAAAATGATATTATCTGTACCCATATTATAGAAAATGACTTTAAAACAAAATATCAAATCTCTCCTAGAGTAGAATGAATAGAACTACGTTTTGTACAGACATTCCCCACCCCTACCCCCATATTGTAGGCTATTCTGGGTTTTCAGCTGACTAGAAAAATTACTTCTCTAGAGTAGTCCTGTACTTTGACAGGTATTCAAAGTGAAGGATCAATTTACATTTTCTGAAAGGGAACAATATGCAATAAATTACTTTACAAATGGATTTTAGAACAGGGAACAAAACTACTTACATTGATGTTTTTCAAAGGTTACTTTTGTGTATCTGCTTTTTTCCCCCCTCTTTCCAAATGGAATTCATATTTACTGATGCATTATGTTCCGATGAGGAAAAGGAAGAGCAATTTCAGGAAAACAGCAATAGAGACTTGAGATGAAATTCCCTTTCTCTTTGAAAATGAAAAATAGAGTGTAGTGGATAGCTATTTATAGAGAAAGAATGGTTTTACAATAAAATGATTACTTTCTCATAAGTTGCAGATTGATCATTGTCTAGGAAGTTGCTTACTGAATAAAGCTCTGCTATCACAAGGTAGATGCTTCTTTTCTCTTTTAAAGCCACTGCATTATAAACTTCATGGGTCTGCCTAGGGGTTGTGTGTGTGTTTATGTTTGTATTTGTGTATATAGGAATTTATAATTTAATCACCTGTGTGATGGATTCTTCTCCTTGACACATTAATCAGGCATTTCTAGAAGTGCTTCTGTCGATGATTTGTACAGTGTGTCTTGTTTCACTTGTGAGAGGAATATGTTTATTTTTAAATGCATAAATTCTGAGGTAAGACTAATTTGCTGAGCAAAGTAACTTTTGCACGTACCACTGGAAGTTCTCAGCAAGATGTGGAGACTGATATCAAAGTTATTTAATGTCATTATAGTTGCACAATAAGAAATATGGCTTGATGAATAGATGGCTGACTTAAGCATTAGGGAATCTTGGGTTTAATTGCTAACTTGGACATATATTAAATACGTCACCATAGATAATTTATTTAATCTCTCACTGTCCTAGGTATACTGTATAGTTATAATCATATATTGGAAAATAGAGTATTCACTCCATGAATTCCCTTTACAAATTCATTCATGAGTAAGAATAAAAAATAAATAAAATGCATTTAATTTTCAATAAAAGTATGATACTTGTCTTTTTGTGGTTTCAAAATATAGACATCTACTCTTAATTTGGGGCGGGCATTAAAAGTGGAACTTCTTATATCTCATGTCAGTCTTTTTCTTGCTAGATATAAGTAAAAATGCCTGGAAAGAAAGAGTGGAAAGAGCCTCCCTACTTATAATGAGGGACCCCTAAAATTGGGCAAAGGAACAAGACTTCTGAGGAAATTCTCTTTACCTCTGTAGATGCTGGTTTTAGAGAACTGTCTAGAGCCCTCAGTCCTTTAAGTGAGCTGCCAAGGGTTATACAGCCAGAATGTATCAGAGACCTTATATAATATCCAAGTTTTCTTGATTTTGAAGGATTTTTTTTTTGAGGATAAGTTTTGACATAGGGGGTTGGTGCATTAATTATTCCCTCCCTCCTTAAAAATAATTCAAACTTAATTTTCATGAATTGAATTATAATACCCACAAAAAAAGGAAATAGTTCAATAATATAACTCAGCTTTGCTCATATCATGACTGTTGTATCATGCCCAGTGCTTAAGAAAAGATTTTATTACAGATGAGAGCAAACCCAGAGGACAAATGGTGAAGAGCTAGAAAATTATGTCATGGCTTCAGTTAGGAGAGCATAATGATTTTTTATTCCTTATGCTACTAAAATCAGAGTACACAAATCCAAAGGGCCAATCCACCTATGAGCATGATGTTTCTTTTGAACCTAAAAAAAATTATTTGTAAAAAACTGGCATAAGGAGCTGTAGTCAATATAGCAAAACAACTAAGGAAAAGATATATTCTGGTTTTCTCTGTTATTCAGTTTGATATAAAAATGATGGCCATTCTCATTTCCCTTCTTCTGGAACCTTGAGCTTTGTACCTGCAATGCATGACTCAAATAAGTGCATTTTTGCCTTATTTTGCCCAGAACCAGGCCTAAACATCACTTGCCAGCCATCTCCACACAGTACTTCCTCTATTTAAACTATTATCCCTATTTCTCCTCTCTGCTGTTTTCCCCCTGCTTTGGACCTCAACCCTAGGAATGAGCAAATTTAAATTCAGATATTCAGATTCCCAAGTCTTGAGTTTTTTCTAGCATGCCATGCATGAGAAAATTAGATAAAACGTCAAGACCATCTTTACACATGGCTTTGATAGAAATGATATTCTGAGCTATTATACTGACAAAGAAATTTTCCAGGCATCTATTCTGTTTCTAAAAGATTCCATAAAGGAATTATCCAAGCAGAGAAGTTTATATAGAAAATTGCCCTGAAGACAAAAATCATTGAACAATTGCTTTTGGTACGTAAATTTGTTCCTGGTCATTTCAAGAGAATCCCTTACACAGATTTGATAGATTTTTTAATGTGTAGTGATATGAAATGAAGAAAACTTGACTGGGAAAAATCTCTGTGTAACTGGGGTTATAATGCCCCCCACAGGACATATTTAGAGCTACCCTAACTTTGCTGGCTACCTTTCTGGCACAAAATGTGTGTGTGTGTGTGTGTGTGTGTGTGTGTGTGTGTGTGTGTGTCTGTGTCTGTGTGTGTGTGTCTGTGTGTATGGGGGGAATGAGACACTTATGAAGCAACATCCTTATTTTTCCCTTAGCCTTACAATACTTATAGAGAAGTGATTGCATGAATTTACAAAAAAAAAAAAAGTAATAGCTTCTAGCCCTATTCTTCCTTTAACTCTCTAGGATGTATAACAATTCTCAAAATCAGAATTTGTATTCCCTATGGCAGCTAGAAGAGGGTGGTCTCAAATAGTCAAGTTTATTTTGACTTCTGGTTGCTTTTAAAAAAAATGTTCTTTGCCTTATCGTAGATGGCTGAGCAATAATTTTGAGATCTATGGACATGGCCAGTCTTGAAGATAATAATGTAGATTTTATATTTGGAAGATCCTATTTTCCTTTGTTAGAACTGATTCATGTTAAGGCAAGTTTTGGCACTGGAGAAGACAATTACTGACAGGAAGAAAAACCCTCAGTCTTGCCCAGGCTTTATAGGAGATCGTGAAGTGGAGAGAATTGTTTAGACAATATAATTCCAAAGGAACATGTAAACTATTGATTCGGCATTCCTCACAAAGCCTTTACTTTTTGATTGTTTTAAGTTGCAATCCACTTAGGATATAGTTATTATTGATGTAGCTTAAGTCTCTTAACTATGCTTTGAGAGCCTTTTTTCTTAAATATTCTGTGTACTTTTGTGTACGTAAGAAATGGATAGTTGCCACATATTTTATTCAAATTGTACACTGACTTCCTTTCTTCATCTCACCACAACTTTATAGAGCTCCTAGACATGAACCAAACCTAAGTCTTGAGGAAGTGGTCCCTGAGGCACCAGAACATGGCAATAATGAACTGAAAAGTTTGGGGAAAGAACCTCCTGCTTCCCGAAAGACCAGGCTCACCAGTGCTCAACTTAGTCACCATGTATGTAAGTGCAGAGCAGAGGAGCCCCTGACTGGAGAGGTGGCATTTTACAACAATTCATTAGACCCAGAAATCCTTTTGTCACACTTAAATACCAGAAGTAAAAAGGATCTTAAGTCATTTCGTTCAATGTCTTATGCAACGTGGCAATAAATCATAAAATAATCCTCTGCATAAAAATTTCCGATGTCTGTGAGTTCTTACTTCACTAAGCTGTCTGCAGTTTCATAGCTCTAGTTTTTATAAAGCTCTTTCTTATATTGCATGAAATTCTTCAGCTGCCCTTATTTTATAATAATTCATAACAGTCCCAATGGATCTGTATAGTTTATCTTATCCTTTTTCCATTAAACAGCCCTTTGTATATTCAAAGATAGGTACAATATGGACTTTGAGGGTTCTTTAAGCTAAACAACTTTTATTCCTTTCCTGATCTCCCATGACATAATTTCTCAGCTCTTTGTCATTCTTCCTCATGGTTTGCTCCCATCTGAACTAATGTGTTAAATTTAGCAATAAGTATAATCTGCAGATGTAGTATGAGCAGATCTGCATAAAATTACAGAACTACTCCCCTTCTAGTAAAAATTGTCATTCCATTATATATTGAGTTTGGAGATGGGGGATTCTTAACATACTAAAGACATACATCAGGCTTATAAACAAAATTCTTAAGAATTTTTATTTTCTTACAGAATGTTCTGTTAAACTAGGTCTCCTCTATCATTTTCTGTAAGAAAGTGCTATTTCTACCACTGCTTCTGATATTACTGCTACTACTACTGTTACTACTGCTTTTGCTGCTACTACCACTACTGCTATTTCTACTACTGCTACTCTTTTTAGTAAGCCAATTATAGAACTTTGAGGAGAGTTGGAAATAAAAAAAAAGATGTCATTTCCTTTCTACCATCCTAACTTTGGCAGTCAAAAAGCATCCATTAAGCACTTATTATGTGCAGGGAACCATTCTAAGCTCTGGGAATACAAAGAAAGAAAATATAGTTCCTGTCTCTGAGGAGTTTACAATCTAATAAAAAAAGACAGTATGTAAAAAGAAAATGACAAGGAATGGCAAAGGATACCTGGCAGAGGGATATCTGAAGATCTACAGCCTCAAGGGAAAAGCTGTGATGTCTGCCTTAGGACGCCTTCCTAAACTGAAGCCTGGGAGAAAGTTTTAGATATCTACCCTCCATCCTTTAAAATAAGAGGACTGAGGGGTTTGGGATTTATTTTACTTAGTAAAATAAATTATTTTATTTTATATATTATATATGTTATATAAAATAATATATTATAACATAAATCATATGAAATACATTATATGTAATTTAAAACATCATTCATCAAGTGTAACCTCTCCATATATGCCCTAGACCCCAATTCCCCTGTATATTAAAATCCATTTTGTTAGATTCTGTCAACCGTATTAGTGTGATTATGTTTTGTTACCTTGATATTCTCATTTAACATTCCTTCTCTCTTCAATCTTCCCCAACTCTATTACTTATAAATTGAATGTGCTTACCTTCAATGTCTATGAAAACATACAACAAAATAAAGCTACAACACAAACATATACCTCTTTCCTAGCTGACTTTAAATCATTAATGAAGACTATTTGAGTCCAATTTTTTTTTATCTAGGTAGGATTTCTATTTGATTTATACATTTATTGAATTCCTAATATGTACAAGAAACTGTCTTTGTTTATAGATAGTCTATTTCTCCATCCCCAACTTCTCCATAAGAGACTTTGTAATTGCCTTTCTGAAATCTAGCTAGCCTGTATCTACAGTATTTCTTACATGCACTAGTTACATAATGCAACCTAAATCAAAGGTTAACCTGAACTGAATGTACTTTAATATTGTTTGAGGAAATAAATAATGCACTATTCAATGAATATAAAGAAAACATTGTATAGTAATCAATTTTATGGAAATATTTAAAAGCTAATAGGCTTTTTATTTAAATTCCTCCTTTCCATTTTGTATGAAATGTGATTTCATTACTCTAAGGAACTTCTGATAAGAAAATGTCCATATACCTATGCAGATGATCAACTATTCTGAAACTTAAATTCTAAGATTATTAGCTGAGTCATTGGGAAGCTGTAAGCATATTGGTCTGGGTCTTCCACCTAACAGGAGTCAGTATTTGAATCCAGGACTGCCTGACTCTGAGACCTTCCAAAGAGGCCACAGTTCTAAAATAAGGTAGGGTAAAAATAGGATATGCATATGTGTATATACACATATAGAATGTTTTATATATTTTACTTATAATACATTTAGTTTTAATGTTTTTGCTTTATCTTAGTTGAGCTACAACTACATCAATACATGCTAATACTTAAAAGCACATGTAGATGTTGTGTATACACAATTATGCATATGTTCATATATATGTATAATTTTTTGTTTCTATTACTTTATCTTGTTCTAGAGCAACAATCACATTAATTAGCAACATGATATAGTGGAGTAGGAATTGACATCAGAATCAGTAAGAGCTAGTTTCAAATACTGCCTCTAATTAACTTAACTTTGAAGTGCCTCAGACCCAAGACAGTTAGTGTTTTCCATTGGTAGAGGCAGTTTTCTCATCAAGACTTCCCTATATCAATGAAATCATACCTTTCATACAAAATTTCAAGGAAGAATTTGTTTTAAATATCCTAAATGCTATGAAATACTTCCATTTCTTCATGTATAAACTCTCTTTTACATAGAATTTCACACTCCTCAGAACTCTCACCACTTATCACATTTTTTTTTACTTTTTAAAATAATTTTAAATTTATTTCATTAAATACTTACCCATTACATGTAATAAGCATCACCATCATCTTTTAGCATTTTGAGTTCTACATTTTCTCTCTTCCTCAGCCCCCTCTACCCTCCTTAAGAAAGTAATAAATTTGAAATTGATTATATATGTGAAGAAACATAAAACATATTTTCATATTATATGTTTATTTTATAAGTATATTATTTCCTATGTCAAATTATGAGCTCTTTGAGGGCAAAATGTGTTATATATATATTTTTTTCATATTTTTAAATACCCAGAAGTGTGTATTGAATAGAATATATGCTTAATAAATGTTAGATAAATTTTAATTTGCTCTCATAAATGTTAGGTACCTGAATGAAGAGTATTGTTATTTTGCTTTTGAATGTGGAATGTGTTTTTGCTGCAGGAATTTATAGCCAACTTGTATAGGTAGGAGATATTTTCAGACAATAAAGTGTTTCAAAGCGTCATACTGAATTTTGGCAAGATTGAGCAAACATTGTTGATTTAAGCCCTTCTTCTGGCCCTGGCAGGTTTCATGCCATTGCTGTCTCTTTTTTCTATCCAGGCAGTATCCAGAATTTCACACTTTTTTCTGCACTTTTTCCAAGGCAGAGAACACTGACAATTTATTAGAGACAATTTGATTAACAGTTTATTAAGTAGAAGGAAAGAATAAGGTCAAAATGAAATTCTATCTAGGGGAGCAAAGGAGCTCCTCAACTATTTGGATACTAATTTTTCTGACAGTTCCTTCAAAAGGTCACTAGGCCCTCTCCATAATCTCCCTTCTAAACCCCAGTCACAGTGGCAGTCTGGTCCCCAAAATACTGCTGACTACCTTTCCTCTCCTTGGGTTGCCATCAGATAGATGCAATTTTCTAACATCATCAATCACACCTCCTTATAACCCTCCCCATATTAATCAATCAGTTGAAACCAATTAGCTTTTTTAAAAAAAAGTCTTCTGAAAAGGTATAGCAAGAACAGAAGTTATAAAAAAGTATTCCAACCTGTCCCTTTATAAATTCCATTCCTTGGGAGAGTGGGCTCAAGCATAAAATATTTGGCATCATCCATTCTCCAAAGCTTGGGGGGGTGCCCAAAAACAAAGTTGCTAGGCTTAGATACTATGCTCAAGCTTGAGGTCCACAGGTAAAAGACACATGGAGCTAAAAGAGTATATTGGAATTCCTGGTTCTTGGAACATTATTATTCCTTTATTGAGTTCCCAACAGGTTCACGTCAACATATTACTTCAGTTTGGAATAAGCATTTTTTTCCTTGACTCAGCTGATTACTTTTTAGGCAAAATGTCTCGGTTAAAAAGTAAAATCACTGATCCACTTTTAGATTGGTTCAAGTTGTTTATTTGTCTGCTATTACTAACTGGTGGTCTCTTGAGAAAATGGAACAGCCTTCAAAGGTAAGTTCAGCAACTGAAATCAGTAGCAGTGCTGACTTCGGTTGATGAGAATACCTCTAATGATTTTCTAACCTTTTTGAAACTCACAATGTTTTTATCTAGTAAGTTTCTTCTTTGGATATATATTGACCTAAAATCAGGAAAAAAAGAATAAAAAACCAGGAAAAATAAACACAGAGGAAAAAATACCATACATTCACAGACTTAGAATGAACAAGTGGAATCTTTAAGAGATGATGTTTCTCCTACCACCCTAAAGTTTAAGCAGTTTTCTACATTCAAAAACTACCAGTAAAGAGGATGAGAAAGATCTTATGCTCAAATTATTTGTTTGTACATTCAGTTCCTATTCAGCCTCAGTTCTGTCATCAATCCTTCTAGCTCCTCAGCCAGCCTAGAAACTGTTTATCATTACATAATACTAACTGAATCATAATGGCCAAAACTGACTGCTGAAGTTTCATGTATTAGAGAAACAGCAGGCAGAGAATATTGCAATACTCTATATAACCTACCCAAAATGACAAACCAGAATATGCTCCAAGTTCTCATTAGCTAATTCCCTCAATATATAGTTGTTGTTATGTATTCACTTGTTTTTATTTTTCTTAATTATATTTAAACAAAAATATCTAACACTTTAAAAAAAATTAAGCTCTAGATCCTCTCCCTACCTTTCTTGCCTATCCCTTCCTAGAAAAGACAATTAAGTATAGATTACACATGTTCAGTCATGCAACACATTTCTGTATCAGCCATATTTGCAAAAGAAAATGCAGGTCACACATAAACAAGAATAATTTTAAGAAGTAAAAATAAAAGCATATTTCAATCCTTACTCATATTTCATCAGTTCTTTCTCTGGAAAGTGATAGCATTTTTTTTCATCATGCGTACAAGAGGCACTGCCCTACTCTCCAGGCCTTTCTTTCTGCTGTTTGCAGAGCTCTCTCTGGATACCCCTAGGTTTTAAAGCTTGGATAATCTAGTAAGGACACCCCTAGGCTACAAGAGCTATCTGTCTTTTTGGCCCTAGGATTGTGACTCAGAACTGCTTATGGGTAACACAACAGGGTCTTGGAGTTGGTGCCAACAAAGGGTCCCCTGCAATCTCCTTCCAACCAGTTGTTCAACACTTGCCTCACTAGTGTCCATGGACCAAAAGCTCTGGCAGCTGCTACCAAGGCAATCACAGCTGGCTCCATACTGGCTGCAGGTACCTGGAGAGAATCTATGGGGAAATTATCTATTTTGCACTCCAGGTTTAACCAAAACCTTGGTGAGCTGAGTTGCCTTGGAGAAGAAAATTCTTTCACACCATCTTTTGTTGGCTCAGCTGCTTCAAAATTTATTTAAGAAGGTATTTTAGAGTTGTTTGTAGGGGAATTTTATTTATTTGAGTATTTTTTTACCAAACAATAGTATTGCTGGATTTAAGGGTATAAGCAGTTTTAGAAATCTCTGAATATAATTCCGAATTACCCTCCAAATGATTGGATCAGTTCACAACACCAAAATTACCTTAGTGCCCCCATTTCCTCATATCCCCTTCATCATTAGTCACTTCGTGTAGGGGAGTTTTAGAGAGCAAAGTTGAACATTCCTCTATTCTGCCAACCTAGCTCTTCCTATCCCCCAATGTATTTTCAATCTAAATATAGTTTTGCCAAAATTTTATAAAATGCCCCATTTTACCACAAGGAAATTCTTCTTCCCTCTGTTTTCTCTGGAGCAAAGTATGAATTGTCTGAATAAAGATGATTCTTTGCACAAGATATGGATTCCCCTTGTTGATAGCATGTTGATAATGCACACAGATAAGTCCTTAGTTATACCTTGATTTTGACCTTGAACTTTCAAATGAGATAATAAATAAACTCCAGAACTTAATTAGATGTGAAGAAAGAGGTCAGTCAGGAAAACATTTGTAATTTCAAGTCTATCCTTCTATTATACAAATACTATTTTATTTCTTCTGAATCAACTTTTATCATTAAAAGAATGCCTACCACTTCATTTCTTCTGGTTCTACATGTTTTCTCCGCTGGCATTCTAAATGCCTACACTTAAATGCCTTGTCTACCAAAGAAGTAGCTCCTTTGAAACTATTTTCTTAAGAATTTCAAGTGCAAAAGGAAAAACAGAATAAGCTATTCGTATCTATATTGGTTGACCAGAATATTACAAAGCAAAAGAGATCATTGTCTGGTATTCAGAGAAGAATAAAATGATTTCTGGTCAAGTTTCAGAATTAAATTGGTGATCAATTATATGGAAGCCACATTAAATGATATATATGTATGTATTAAATTATATGCTTTCAGCTTACTATTCTTAATAAAATTTTCTTGAGCACTTTATAGAGTATCTTGGAATTGTCAATGGAAAAATAAGTATTTCATTTTTTCATTTTTATATTTGATATTTATATCAAGAGGGTTTAATTGTAGGCTTCTTTCCCTATTCTCTTTTGTTGTCACTCTGCCATCTACAGCCCTCCCCTCAACTATGCATATATTGACATTTTCAACATTTTCAACATTAATTTGACAGTTTTATTTTGCGGAGTTGGGGTATGAAAGCATCTAGCAATTATCACTCATTGATATTCTATCCCAGTTAGTGTACTTCAAAAATAAGGATTAGCATTCATTATTTTCAGCAGTATCTCCTGGTGTGCTTTGTGTAGAGAAAATTTTAATTTTCATATGTGTATCTGATAGGTATATCTCTTTTTAAGGCTACTGAAATAATGAATCTTTGTGAACTACTGCTACTCTGTTTACATCTACTCTATATTTTAATGTTAACAAATTTTGAAACCAAATATTTATAGAGAGTTGAAATGAGAGAAAATGCTATACCAGAATAATAATAAAATTACTCATTGTAGAGAAGGGGCTCTTTAACTTTTGTTTCATATATCATGTGCCCATTTGAACGTCTGGTGAGGATTTTTACTCTTTCTCAAAAAAGTGTATTTAAAAGCATAAATTGTAATAATAGTGATTAAAAAGGAATTCATTTATATTGAAATAAGGATATAATTTTCTTCCTATCCAAGCTTGTGGACTCCCTGAAATATATCTATAAACATTTTCAGAGAATCTTTCAGTTTAAAATATGTCTTTGAAAAATTATATTCAGTGAAGTTTACTAATATGAGTACTGAAATAATCAGCAAGTGATTTCCTTCCCTCATCCTAATCTATTGTCAGAGGATACAATTTGGCATTTCAATTTTTGTGATGATGCCTTTGTGCCAATAGCCTTCCTTTAGATGAAGAGGGTACACAAATAACAATATGTTTATATATCTACATGCATACAAAATATGTATATATGTATGTGTGTAAATATGTGTGTATACATACATAGGTGATATAGATGCATGAATGTGTATATTTAGGTATGCACATGTACATATAATCTCTCTATATTCTCTCAATTTTATTATTTTTGTATCTATTATCCTTTAATACATATTTAGACTTTTGGATTAGTGAAAAAAATTCTCTATTTTTCTCTCTTTGTCTCTCAATCTATAAATTTATATCCATCTATCTATGTATAAATATATAATTTATATATCACTTATAATCAATATATTCATACACATATACATGAATATGTGTATATATATTTGATATAGAATAACTATAGATATAGAATATATAGAGATGCATATATATGTACATATATACATAGAAGAGAGAGTAATGGGACCTTTTATTTTTATTTTTTTAAACCCTCACCTTCCTTCTTAGAATCAATACTGTGTATTGCTTCCAAGACAGAAGAATTGTAAGGGGTAGGCATTAGGGATTAAGTGACTTACTTGCCCAGGGTTACACACTTGGGAAGTGTCTGAGGCAAGATTTGAACCTAGGACCTCCAGGCTCTAGGCCTGGCTCTCAATCTTCTGAGCTACACAGCTGTCCCCTAGAGGGACCTATTATTGAGACTACTGGGGGCCCAGGTAGCCTATCTTTCCATATTCTGTATATAGGCATGTAATTAGGTACTGATTTCATAAATCTAGGATCAATTAACTTCCCATTCAAGGGATTATACACTTCAATTCTTCATTTTGGCTCTGCCTCAGATTTCTGAAGAATAAATTTGTTTCTGTCCATGAATTTACTGACCTTCAGAAGTTAACTAAAACAAATACTCAATATCCAACATAGGTTGGACACACTGTTCTTTCGATGCTTGTCTAGAAACAATAATGGCTAAAGACATCATGGTAGACATTACATATGATTAAAATTTAATGCTAAAATCTCATAGTGTAAAGATAATTTTAGGGCTGTGACTTAAAATCTAGATTTAATTGGTTACCAAGGGAACTCTCAAATAAAATACCCATCAGTCTGGAAAGTTATGGTAATTTAATTAATATAGAGGGAAGGAATTTAAGGAGAAGGAGGGAAGAGGACATAGGATTTTTCCTGCCTGGCCTGTGCCAGGAGGAGTTTAAAATCCCTGCCTCTATGTCTCTGAGGAAGATCAGAGGCTTCTAAGAGGATAGAGTTGGAAAATAAAAGAGGAAAACTCAGCCAAAAATTCATCTCCAAACCGGACAATAGCTTATAGCCATGCAAAGATGCCAAAAGGCCCAGCATACTGCCACCAGCCAACTCTCCACTGCCAGAAAGGTGCCCAAGAGAGGAAATGAGCCAAATATATAGACCTTTCACACTTGTGTCTCCTCCTCTAAATGCCCATATGTTTTAGAGTTCTCATCTTCTTTGATTATATAATATCTTTAGAGTTACTTAACATTTCTTTGTTAAGTTCACTTTTGTGAGTTACTTAACCTTTTTGTGATTAATTTAACCTTTATAGTTACTTAACACCTTTTTTGTATTAAGATCTTAAATAGACAACTTAAAGTTCTAGCTTCACTATAAGGTAAGAGTTAAGTACCGTCATTGTTCGATTAGGAGATTACAACTTTATCTTCCCCTAAAGTACAGTCTAAGTAGGGTGGAGTAATTTAATGTTCACAACCCCCCCCCCCACCGATTTTGTTAGACTAAGATTCTTCATTGTTGAATTCGGGAAATAGCTAAATCCAATCTTCACGATAGTACAGAGTTCTGGGCTTGAAGTCAGAAAGACCTGATTTAAAATTCTGCTAAAAAATATTTAATAGCTGTGTGATCCTGGACAAGTCACTTAATCTGTCTACTTTAGTTTTCTTCAAATTTAAAACTGTGGTAATAATACCATAGTATTCCAGGGTTGTTCTGTGGATCAAATAAATTAGTGATTGTAAAGCACTTAGTCCAGTAACTGGCACCCAAGTAAGCACTTCATGAATATTCATCTCTATTTTACTGATATAAGAATTTATAGATATGAATTTCCATCTAAGCACAACTTTGAATGCATCTGATAAATTTTGATATGTTGTCGCTTTCTATTCCAAATCACTTTTCTCCAGAGATGTATCATATCCAACTTCTCTAGAGTTTTATTTACCTCCTGTACTTCTTTCATGTTTGTTTGTTTTTTATTGGATTTATCTGCTTCCAAGAGGGAAAAGTTAAAGTCTCCCACTTTTACTATCTAATTCTTCCTATAACTTATGTAAATTTTCCTTTAAGTATCTTAATGTTATGCCATTTGATGTGTATATATTTAATATTGGTTTTGCTTAATTGTCTATGATGCCTTTTACCATGATATAATTTCCTTCCTTATCTCTTAATTTTTTAATTTTTGCCTTACTGATTTCTCATGGATTTTTGAAATTCAAATAACTCCATTCATCTCTAGGTTGTTCCACAGTAGTCTAGTTAGTGAGGGATACATCTTATAATTTCCCAGATAATATCTCCTATTTAGTAATATCCTATTACTAAAACATGGCTCAATGCCAAGTTTGTTCAATCCACTTTTTTTTCTATATAAATTACTATAACCAATCTCATTTGAGTGAAGTCTTACTGAGACCTCCTAATATTATAATTCCCAGCAAAATTAATACAATATTACCATCAAAGAGGAGCATGTTGAGAATTATGCCACATTTATAAAAATAAAACATCAACATTTTTCCATTCCTATCCCCATTCTCATTTAATATTGATATGTTCAAATGTATTGTTAGTGAAGTAAAAAATGCAATTCTTTTTTTTTTACTTCACTAACAATACATTTGAACATATCAATATTTTTTACTTTTTTATAGTACTAATACAATTTAACAATTTGAGATAGGAGTAGTCACTATCAGGTCTTTTTTTTTTTGCTTTAAGTCATGAGAAGATATTTGAATCATAAGCCAAATATTCAGTTCAATGGGCTTTAATAGAGTTCCTGCCCTTTGATCAAGAAATACCACTACTAGGTTTGTACCTTAAAGAGATAATAATGAAAAATGTTTATTCAAAAATATTCATAACTTTACTTTTTGTGGTGGCAAAAAACTGGAAAATGAAGGGATTCCCTTCAATTGGGCAATGGCTGAACAAGCTGTGGTATATGTTGGTGATGGAATACTATTGTGCTAAAAGGAATAAAAGTGGAGGAATTCCATGGAGACTGGAACAACCTCCAGGAACTGATGCAGAGTGAGAGAAGCAGAACCAGGAGAACAGTATACAGAGAGATGGATACACTGTGACACAATTGAATGTAATAGACTTCTCTACTAGCAGTAATCAATGATCCATGACAACCCAGAGGAATTTATGAGAAAGAATGCTATCCACATCCAGAGGAAGAACTGTGGGAGCAGAAATGCAGAAGAAAAACATATGGTTCTATGTATATATGATTGGGGACGTAGACTCTAAATCAGGGGTCCTCAAACTACGACCCGTGGACCACATGTGTCCCCCCAGGTCATTTATCCGGCCCCCACTGCACATCCAGAAGGGGCGCCTCTTTCATTGGTGGTCAGTGAAAGGAGCTGTATGTGGTGGCACTGCAAAGCACGTCATTACTCACTTAAAGCACTACTTCTAGTGACATAATCCTTTATGTGGCCCCTTGTTGTTAGATTAATTGAAGGAGAACAAGGCGCGAAGGATTATGTGGCTGCACAATGGCAGCATGGTGAGCGTCAATCTGGGGGAGGAGATTCCGCACTGTCTATACTGCTGCCCGGTATAGTGGTGGCAGTGATGGGTCTGTGCAAAGTGTGACAGGCCCATCCCAGCCAGCGCTGCAGCCTTCACTGTCCCAGACAGAGGTATACAGATTTGTTCATAGTTTTTAAAAAAATGTTTTTTATAGTCTGGCCCTCCAACACTCTGAGGGACAGTAAACTGAACCCCTGTGTAAAAAGTTTTGGGACCCCTGCTCTAAATGATCACTCTAGTACAAATATTAATGATATGGAGATAGATCTTGATCAATGACACATTTAAAAGCCAGTGGAATTGCTTGGTGGCTATGGGAGGGGCTAAACCTAGCGAGGGTAGCCATTGGGTCGTAGACCTTTGGTGAACCAAGGCTTTGCTCACCCAGCATGTGAAGACTGCTTCGGCCAAACAGAGGGAAGAAACCAATAAGAAGGTCCAACGGCTGAGATGGCGATGCAGCAAGGCACTGTGGAGTGCTTAGGGCGTGTTGGAGCACAAAAGACAACACGGCCATCCAATGCAGCTGAGGAAGTCTCCAGGTGTAACGACTTTTCGTGCCACTGGACCCAGGCTTCCAACACTGAGAGAGTGGGACTGTCTCTGTGCACAGACTTTTCCACTTAAATCTTCATGCACAAGTGTCTTTGTGCACACTCATCTATCATAGACGAAAGCGCACAAACACAATTGTCATCCTCAGTTACCGAGAGACTACTACTACTATTGTTAGTGACATAGCATATACAACAATGTACCTAGAGTCAGGAAAACCTGATTTCATAGCTGGGTTCAAACATGTTTTTAGTTATGTAACTAGTTACATAACTTTAAGCAAATCAAAACCATTCTTGTTAAAGAATGTTTACATTCTGTTAAACTATTTACAAAATAACCCTTTTTTTTCACTGGTAAAATTCATATTATAATAACACCTACCTCCCAACAATGTTATGAGGATAAAATGAAATTATAGTTGTAAAGGACTTGCAGGGCTTGAAGCACTATATAAATTCTCATTATTATTTGTGTTTTTGCCATTGTTGTTAAATTGGTTATTCTGTTGCATCTGTCAAAGAATCATGAGTTTAGAATATAAATAGGATATTTTCAGACAAAAAGAATTTCATGCTGGATTTTTTTTTTACTACCAAGTGAAATGAAATATTTTTGATCAATAAGCAATAAACCTGAGGATCTTGTGTTTCCTATACTTCTTTTTCACTGGTTTGACCAAAGGTGTATATATTAATTGAAATTAATTTATAAAAGACAAATGATGCCTGATTCAAGGAGCATTCTTATAAAGCTCATGTAAACTTTAGAAAGTAATTTTATGAGTGAATATTTAATGATGTCTTCTAGAAATTAATGCCAGAATGGTTCACTGAAATAATCATTAACTTTCTAACAAGAGCACCAAGATTTGAATATTAGCTGTAATATTTATTATTTACATAACCTTGGGAAGATCATTTAGCTTTTCAAGGACTTGGTTTCCTCTCCTAGAATATAAGGGAATTTAACAAGTTACCATCTAAGATTTCTTTCAGCTCTACAGTTTTTGTTTACCTCCTCATGTTTTCTACCCTCTTAATATCTTTCATTTTCGAGGATACCTTGAATATCAGTTGCCAAAGGATTTTTGTTATTTCCCTTCCAACATGAATTCCCTTTATTTTAATTTTTGTCACATTCAGATCCTAATTATTTCTCATTTTTAGGTGTCATTTTCACCTCCTAAGACTCAATGGTTCAATTTTCTTTGATGATAGAAATAGCTAAAGAAAAGTTGGTCCAGATGTTGCATTTCATATATATTTATTCTTTAAATTACAACTATCATTTGTTTTGAAGATCTTCTGGCATAGGTGAATCTCACAGCTAACTCTTCAAAGGCTTTTTTCTATCTATTTTAATTGTATAATGAAATAATACCACTCTCCAACTTTAAACTATATAATATATTTTCCAATTGAATTTTCATTCTTTTAAATTTTATTACATAATTACATTTTTTCTAGATAATATATAAGTATATTGTGTTAATATTTGTGTTCTGATATTTTGTAATTCATGTTTTATTTTTCTCTCCTACCCTTTCCTCCTCCCAAAAAAGGCAGGTGATATGATATAGATTTTGCATATGTAATCATATAATACACAATTTCATGCTGGTCATACTGTGAAAGAAACAATAATCTCTTACACTAGAGAAAATTCATAGAGGAAATATAATAAAGCATGGAATGTTGTATATTTATTTGGACTGTTTCCTCTTTGATAATGGATATTCTTCTTATTTTATTTTGTTTTCAGTCTCTAGGAAATTTTCTAGATTCTTGCCTTGTTGATAAAAAATAAGTAATTCACAGCAGATCATTATACATTATGGCTGTTACTATGTACAACATTATCTTGCTTATACTTACTTCACTTAAGATTATTTCATATGTCCAATATTTTTTGAGATCATTTCTTATTTCTTATGGCACAATAATATTCCAATACAAGCATATACCATAACTTGTTTAGCCATTCTTCAATTCATAGGCATCTTTTCAGTTTCCAGTTATTTACCACTACAAAAAAACAAAAACAAAAACAAACTTGCTATAAATATTTATGTACAGGAAGATTCATTTCCTATATCTTTAAGTTATTTGGGATACAAATCTAGTACTGGTATATCAAAGCCAAAGGGTATGCACAATTTGAAAGGCCTTTGGGATGTAGTAAGTATTACATTTATTGTTCTGTTAATTTGGGCATTAGTTTTTCATTGAATATTTAATTCATTCATATTATCTGATTTATTGACATATAACTAGGCAAAATAATAACTCCTAATAATTGCTTTAGTTTCTTCTTCATTGGTTACAATCTTAATCTTTTTATTTGTAATACTGGTGATTTGATTGTCTTATGTTTTGTTCAAATTAATCAATGGTTGATCTACTTTGCTGATTTTTTTCATAAAACTAACTCCTTATTCATATTTTTTTGTTTTCTTACTTTTCATCTTATTAATTAATCTCTGTTTTTATTTTCAGCATTTATAATTTGGTTTTGAAATAGGGGATTTTGTTCTTTTTCTAGTTTTTTAGTTGCATATACAATTCACTGATCTTTTTCTCAGCTTAATTGATGTAAACATATATATATATATATATATATATATTCCCATAATTATATCTTTGGCTGCATCCAAAAGGCTTTGATATGCTGTCTCCTTGTTATAATCTCCTTAAAAATAAAATTGGTGATTGTTTCTATAATATGTTCTTTGATCCACTCATTCTTTAATATACTATTATTTATTTTCCAATTGACTTTTAGGCTTTTTTTCCTCCAAGCCTTTGTTCAGTATAAATTAGATATCATCATCATCTGAAAAGGATGCATTTAATAATTTTCATTTCTTCCTTTGGTTGTGAGTTTTTTATATCCTCTTATATGATCAACTTTTTTGATGGTACATGGACTGTTGACAAAAAAATATATATTCCTTTTTATTCCCATTGAGTTTTCTCCAGAGCTCTCTCAAGCCTAACTTTTCTGGAATATAATTTACCGCCTTAATTTATTCTTGTTTAAATTTTGGCTTCAAATTTATATAATTATGAGAGGTTAAGGTTTAAATCCTCTATTAATATGGGTTTATTGTCTATTTATGCTTATTAATAATATAGTTTCCCCTTTAGGAATTTGGAAGCTGTGCTATTTGATGCATATAGGTTTAATATTGATATTACTTCATCATCTATGGTTAATTTTATCATCATGTAATTTCTTTCCTTATCTTGTTTAATTAAGTCAATTTTCATTGTTGCTTTGTCTGAGATCATAATTACTACCTCAACTTTTTTTAACTTTTACTGAAGTCTAATAGATTTTGCTCCAGCCATTTATTTTTACTCTATGTGTATCTTCCTGTTTTAAATGAATTTCTTGTAGAAAGCATATTGTGGGATTCTGTCTTTTCATTCACTCTACTCTCTTTCATTTTAAGAATGAGTTCATCCCATTCACATTCAGAGTTATGATTACTAATCATGTGTATCCCTCCATTTTAATTTACCCCTGTTTAAACTTTTCTTTCTTACCTTTCAGTCTTTCCTTGTTCATAAATAGTTTTTGTTAGCATTCCCTTTTGTCTCTTCCTTTTTTCTTCCCCATCCTCTTCTTAGTTCTCTTTTGGATAAGATTGATTTCTATATATAACTGAGTAGGGGTGTTATTCTCAATGTATGAATTCCAATGAAAGAAAGGTTTAAGCATTGCCTACCATCCCCTAGTCTTCCTTTCCACTATATTGAATCTTTCATGCCTCTTCATATAATGTATTCCCACCTTTATCTACTTTTCTCTTTTTATAGTTTATTACTTTCTTTTCCTTTGCTTTAAAAAAATAAAATTGTATTCAATTTATTCTTTTGTCTATATCTATAGATGTTCCTATTCATTTTGGCCTTGACACTTTTTCCTTTGAATCTTCACATGTTCTCATTTTTGTATTGCTATCCTCTTCTGAACATGTATTTTGGTCTTCTCTCTTTATTTTTCCCCCTTGATGTTGTCTATATACTGAAGCTAAGCTCTGTTCCTGGGTTGGAGGGCATACTGTCCAGCACTTGTATTGTGCCTGGGATTGGGTCAGCTATCTTCATCTCTCTGCAGAGATGGCCAAATTTGTCCTCTCTGTGGAAGTTTGCAGCTGTTTGGTTTCACTGGTTTAAGTTGGGTTCTGACTATTCCTGCTGAGACTAGACCTTGTTGGGTGAGTTCCTCCCACTGCTGCCTCTTTTGGTTCATACTTGGCTTCTCTTCTGGCTGGACTATGCAGGGCTCCTTTCTTCCAACAGCTGTTTGTTTTGTATTGATTGGTTCCACACTTAACCTGCTTGGACTGGGCTAAACTAGCTGTTCTCTTTATTCTGATGCTTTTACTATAGTGTGTTAGGGTCATACTGTGGCTTATGCAGTGCTCCTTCCTCATACCACAGTGAAATGAGTCCTCCTTGCTCTCTCTCCATATTGTTCTGGCATTCCAGTATTCATTTTGAGGCATTTATTTTCTTCATTGGTTATTTGGAGGATGATCAACAAGTTTCCTGTGTTTCTGACTTTGCCACAGGGGCCTGATCTGCCTCTGCTACTGCCACTGCCACTTCACTGTCTGCTGCTGCCATTGTTGCCTATACGTAGAGAAATAATTTTTGTAGCTCTTTTTGTAGAGACAAAGAATTGCATATTGAGGAGATGCTAATCAGTTGGAGATTGAGTGCACAACTTGTGGCATAATGGTGATGGAAAACAATTATGCTATAAGAAATGGGGAAGTGGGGGATAGTTTCAGAAAAAAATCATACATTCATATGTACTGAGGAAAAGCAAAGCAAGAAGTTTTGAGAGATTATTGTGCACAAAAAAAATGTATTATAATAATCAACTGCGAAAGACTTGACTACTCATCAATACAGTGATCTAAGATAATTCCAGAGGGTCTAATAATGAGAAGATACTATCAGTCTACAGACAGAGAACTGGACAACTCTGAATGTAAATTGAAGTATATTTTTCTCATATTATTTTTCTCAAATATGGCTAATATGGAAATATATTCTGTATGATTTCACATTTATACCTGATAATGTACTGATTATTTCCTCAGTTGGTGGGGGATAGCAGGGGTTGGAAGAATATATGAAACAAAATTTAAAGGAAATGATGTTAAAATAAATTAGCAGTTTTAAAAAATCATATTGCCTATTGTTTTTATTTGAGCACAATCCTTGGTACATAGTAAACACTTTAAAAATAGATGTGCCAATTAATTTCTCAGTATTTCATGAGAATTCATTTATTTAAGTTAAAAATGAGTTTCCATTGACTATTGATGAAGAGAAAGAGCATATCAATGAATCTTCTCTTTCCTCTTTAAGCTTTCCCCATCATTAAAAGTGTTTCCTTTTTTATTATATTTGTACCTCTAATATGTAGTACAGGACCTGAAATATAATAAACAATTGATAAATACTTGCCTTCAACCTGCAGAAACCATTGTTCCAGAACAACAAAAAAGACAACAAAAGTAGCTAGAATGTTATTTACTTATTTGAATATATATATACATATATATATATATATACTTTTGTTCTAGAAAGGTTCAAATATGTTTAATCTCTGTAATTCTTCAAAATAATTTATTATGTATTCCTTAAATTATTCTACTAAAATGTTCATTGGAATAATCAATAAACATGCATACTTCTGCTGATGCCATTGAAAAGTTTTAGTTACAAATAGTTCACATTTTATTTTTTATCTATTTTTTTTCTATTGGAAGAATGCTATTCTTACTTCTTTTTTATTTCCAAATTTTGACCTATTTTGTATTGCTATACTTTGGCAAAAAATAACTGACCTTATTATGCCTCCAATAACTATTAATTCCTTACAATAATTTGGAGTTGTGGAAGTGAGACTTTAACTGTTATTTATTTTAAACATGCTTGTAATAGAATAATGATGTAGTCATATGTTTAAAAGAATCCTGTATTTCTCTGCAAGAATAAATGATTAGCATTTTATTCTTGGTCTTCAACATTAGAAAATGAATCACACAGCAAATTTCTAATTGAATTTTATAATTCATATATAGACTTTTTATATATATTTCTATAACTTCAGTGTACATCTGGATATTTTTGCAAATTTATATGATCCTGCAATGTTGTGTTATGAAATGAGTAATACTTGATATTCATATGTATAAATTCTTTACTTCTTCCTATTTTTTTCATTTGTGAGGGTAATAGCTAATATAAATAATTTTACTTAAGGAGAACAGAACAAGAAGCCATGTGAGGGAATGAAAATGTAGGTAGCAAGGGGAAAGGATAATTCTTTACACATGGCTCTGATGCAGAGTAAAGGAATTCTATGATGTGACAGACTATTTTTAGGGAAAGTATTGTTGTATTTAAACTACTTGTGTCCATTTGTATTTTCTGATGTAAACACATCCTTAACATACCTTTGTTCTCTTTGGAGTAAAGCTTCCATAAAGCTCAGGAATATAATAATAATTTGCCCATAATTTGAATGCAATTTCTCTTGTCAATAAAAATAATTTGAATTTGGTGTTACTCTTTCACTTAAAAGTTTATGAACTTTCTCTTGGATGTAAAGTCTATGAAAACATTATATTTTTATTACCAGTAAAGTTTGACTACCAACTACACTTGATTTTTTCAAATGAATATATGGCTTTTAAACTAGTCTTAGGACTAAGCTCTACAATTTACTAAAAACAGGCAAAGAGTAATAAGGTGATTAAAATTTTATTTTAATTTTCTATAAATAAATAGACTTTAATGAGCAGTTAGAAACCCTGCACCACTCTAACATACTTTTATTACAATATCTGAGATAAAATAATACCTATTCTTTTGGAGAGAAATGATTACATATGGTTAAATTTTTTTATGAAATCCAATTAAATTTCATTCATTAGTTACCTATATTCTGCAATTTTTCCTTTTGCCTGAACAAGTCCCAGCTCTATCTTATTCAAAGAAAAGATAAAGTGTCTGATAACTGAAGGCCTCTCAATATTGTTTCCTTCCTCAACTTTGGAATCTGACATGAAATGTTTAGAATAGAAATGTACATTTCTTTTCTGTTCTTTAACTGTTTGAAATTTGAAATTTTTATTGACATTCTTTTATTTAAGTACCAAATCATGATTTGTAGTCTATTTGCAAAGCATGGTGGGAATATAGTGATAAAGTTAGGCTATTGTGTGAATCTTTTCAATAAGAACATCAAACCTTACACTAAATTCTTTTCTTGTAAATATTGCTAATGGACCAAGTTAATCCAAAGTTCACTTAAAAAAACAAAAACAAAAAAAACAGCATTCAGAGCTAAGGTTGTTTTACCATGTTTGTAACTTTGCAGTAGGTAGATTTAGAAAGAAAGGCATCATATATATTTTTTTCCAAAAACAAATGTGGTGGTAGTTGTGGGAATGCACAAAAATGGAAAACATGCTTTTTTTATTTGTTGGAGTGGTATGATTTATTAAGACAATCTTTACTTTTCAAAAAATCTAATTCTCTGGTGAAATAACTTCTATTGATATTTTCTATGTGTGAAAAAAGTATAAGATTAAAACTTAAAAGATTTGCTTGTGTCAGTGCATAAATGACACTTTGTAATAAGTGTCAGAAACAATAGACAAACTTCTACAAAGTCAGAGAAATTTACTCTATGCACTTTGTGTGGAGATAAAAGTAATGTAAACTAGACTCAAATGCATAAAGAGGGGGTGTCTAAGCAAAGTAAAATTGTTTATATAAGAATATGTAAAATGGGGAATATATTTTAATGAAAATAGGGAAAAAGAAACATTATATTTTATAGTTCTGAAATTGTGCCCAAAATAATACTAAAATATTATTTTTATTCAACATTGTCCATGCAAAGCAAATAAAATGAATAGTCATTGAAATTCATATTTAACAAATTAAAAATGAATAATAGAGACACATTTTCTCTCCCTATACTTCAGGGTAAGTCAGAATAAAATTCAGCATTCTTCATCCTAGAAATTAGTTGTAGATTTTTTGACTAAAAAATTCCATATTCATAATAAAGTGGAGGTATTCCATGGAGACTGGAACAACCTCCAGGAAGTGATGCAGAGCGAGAGGAGCAGAACCAGGAAAACATTATACACAGAGACTGATACAATGTGGTACAATCGAAGGTGATGGACTTCTCCATTAGTATCAATGCAATTTCCCTGAACAATCTGCAGGGATCTAAAAAAAAAATACTACCCACAAGCAGAGTATAAACTGTGGGAGTAAAAACACCGATGAAAAGCAACTGCTTGACTACAGGGTTGAAGGAGATAAGACTGAGGAGAGACTCTAAATGAACACTATAATGCAAATTCCAACAACAGGGAAATGGGTTCGAGTCAAGAACACATGTGATAACCAGTGGAATCATGCGTTGGCTATGGGAGAGGGAAAGGCAGGGGGGGGGGGCGGAGAAAACGATCTTTGTTTCCAGTGAATAATGTATGAAAACGACCAAATAAAATAATGTTTAAATAAAAAAAAAGAAAAGAAAAAAATTCCATATTTCTCAAGCCAGTGCCTTAATTTTCCTTTTTTTTTTTTTAATTTTCTTAGTGTTTCCTTTATTGGGCATTATAGCCATCAACTTTTTTTTTTCTTACAGTGGATAGTTCTTTTATGAACAAGTATGATTTATGTTAAATTAAGCCTGATTTAATTGTTCCCAGCTTGTAGCATGTTTCTACTGTATTCATTTTAGAGCATTCTTTTATTTTTTATCCATTGCTAGTAAAATGGATTCTTTTGTCAAATCTTACACATTCCCTTTCATGCCAACATTTCTTTGTCTTCTGCTTTTTCTTTTTCTAATTCTCATGTATGTTACTTTTTCTGTCTGGTTTTTAAGGAGTACAGTATTTGAAGTGCTTATGCAATGTCTGATAAGACATACGCTGTCCTAAAATATTCATTATTCTCTATGAGAGAGAAATTTTAAATTACATGCTGCAGAAAACCAAGTAATTGCTACAAAAAAACAACAGAAATTAATTCCTCCCATTATTACTGTCACAATAATATTGATCCTTTGTCTGAAGGAGTATTTGTTATATTTCATATTTTTTGTTTTTGTTTTTATTTTGTTGATTTGTTAAATTAGATAATATGTGGTTTGGATAAAGCCAATTAGCCAGTTTGAAACAACAGAAGTTAAATAGAACTTTTTTATTGTTTGCAAAGCATAATTCCACATATATTGTGGCAAAGAGTTATTCTTTCTTCTAAGTCTTATTGATAATATTTAAACTAACATTTCAGTGTTTTTTTGACACTAATGATTTCATGCACTTCAAAAGAAGTTAGTATACTGGTGTTTTGAATGAGAGAGATTCAGAACAAGAGGTATCTTAGCCTAAAGGGGAAAAAAATGATGTTGGCAAAGAGGTCTTTTGCAAAACCTTTTTTTAAATAAAATTGTGTGGCCTAGGGAGCACATTGATTACACTCATTATTTTTTTGCTATTTATTTCTTTTAAAAATTAAATGTTCTGTACTCTACAATCATGGTTCATCCCTCTTATTAGAGGCAAAATTTCTCCTTATTTGGCAATATTTAACTTCTCTTTTCCCCTATAGCTATGAGAGAAGGCCACAGGTTTGGAAAAGGGATTATTTTTTCCTAGATGTTATTTGTTATTATTGTTCAGTTTTATCCAACTCTCTGTGACCACATTTGTGATTTTCTTGGAAAGATACAAGAGTGGTTTGCTATTTCCTTCTTCAGCTCATTTTATAGATAATGAAACTGAGGCAAGCAGGATTCAATGACTTGCCCATATCACATAATTATTGTCTAAAGTCAGATTTGGACTGAGGATGATGAGTTCCCGATCCCAAAGCCAGTGCTCTATCGACTATACCATCTAGCTGCTTCTATTAGACACTATGCAATGGGAAAAGAACAAGAAATTTCATGTAGCCAATAATGTGTCTGTCTCTCTGTACTTGGACTCTTTTTAAAAGTTCCTTATAAATATTATCTCATTTGTTTCTTGCGTCATTGAGGAAGTGCTGGGAAACAGAAGGTAAATGACTTGCCCAGAGTAATGCATCTAGTCAATACTGAGGCTGGATTTTAATGTATCATCCTGATATCAATCTTAGTCATTGAGTCACATGACTGTCTCCTTTATAATTGTGTAATTTTGGGAAATCTAGAGAAAGAACAGAGGAATGTTGGAGAGAGTCACCAACATAGGGTTGAGTCAGATATGGTGGACAGGAATTATGTATGTATGAGAAAGCATAGATTAATCACCCTCTGTATCATTGAAGAATCTTGAGAAGATGAAAGCAAATATTAGTAGGAAAAAATTGTCTCTTTTTATTTGTGTGTTTGTTAATATCTTGTTAATGATGTGGATTAACCATATAGTTCTATTAGACACTCAATGTCAACTCCCACCTCACAGCTAGAAGATAGGAGGATGAATCTATCTTCCTTATACCTAAACCAAAATTACATCACTAGTTTTCTTAAAGTTTGAGATTAGGGTCAAATTAATAAAACTTATAGTCACAGTGATTATTAATTGAATCACAGAATTTTTATTTTGTGGCTGAAATGTCTGCTAACAGATGATATAATCTACTCATGTCTATTGTAAAAAAGAGGAATCTGAACCCCAGAGCTGACTTATAAAATATTATGTAACCAGTAAATTGCAGAATGAGGAATGCCAAAATTTACTGACTCTTAATCATATATATTTTTTTTTTAATTATATGAAGTTTATTCTTCTTTTAAGTGACCTATTTACTTAATCAGTTCTTTCAATGTGTGTATGTGTGTATTTTATAGAGCCTCTAGTCATTCTACCTTGATCCATATTATAGTATTAAACCAATATTCTATGACAAATTTGATTTCAATTTCATTTTATTCTATTCAACTAAATAAAAATACTAAATATCTATGTAACATAGGTAATAGGAGAGATTTTATCTAATAGTTTGCTAAAATCTAATTTTTCTAAACTTATAGCTTTTCCCTTGATTTATTATTAAAATAAAAAAGGAAATGAGGTTGACCTGGAAGGAGTTGTTCTTCATGAAGTAATCTTCTTTCTTAGAGGTCACTGACTCCGAACTGCTTACGAATCACAGGATTGTTGATTTAGAGCTAGAAGAGACCTCATCAGATCATTCCTTTTGTAGATCATGAAGCTAAGACCACAACAGGTTTAGCGATTTACCCACTGTTACTCACATGGCAGAGAAGAAATGATACCTTTGCTGAGACACTAAAATTTCGTCAGAAGTAGAATTCAAACACTGATAAAGGGCAAGGGTTCTTATTATGAGCTCCATGATATTCAAGCAATACATTGATAGATCAAGAGACTTGGGAATTTGGAGAGGTGATTGTGTCTGTCAAGGGTAGTATTTCTTTCTATTTAAATTCTACATTTAACATATATAACCCAGAATGAATTTCTTCCCAGCTCTGGAAGGGAGGAGGGAATGAGAGATGATGCAATTTGGATCATATAACTGGGGAAACTGATGTGGAAATTTGTTACACGAAATTGGTAAAAATAAATAAATAAATCCAATTTAAAGTTATCCATTTAAGAATATTATTATAATCAGGAACCTATCAATTTCATTGGGGTTCCATGTACAAACAAGGTTTAAAACTCCTGCCAAAGCATTCCATGATACAGACAAGGTTAAAATACTTGGCCTAGAGTTTGCTGAGTTAACCTGCTTTTATCCATATATTTCTATGTATATTAATGTAGGATAGTATTTGATCTTCACCATCTATCTCTATAAAAGCATTAAAAAATAGAGGTGCAAAAATCACAACAAACAGTTCTTTATACATAATAAAATTAAATTAAGTTTATCCAAAAGCAATGATCCAAATAAATGCTAGGATACATCTTAATTTATTTTGAAAATTAATTGCCTATGTGTGTGTGTGTGTGTGTGTGTATAATTTGTCCCTAAAGTTTTCAGTATGACCATTCTCCTCTTACCACCCCAAGACTGCCTTTTGGATCATCCTTCAAGCCTTGCATCCAATGATACATTTTAACTAAAGCTTTCTATCCCATCCATAAAAAGAAAGAAAATATTTTGTTTCATCTGATTTTATACCATTTTATCATCTGATTTATAGATCATATTGTAATTAAGAATTCCTTTTGAGTTACTTATTTTATTTAGCCCTATTAGATTAGAAATTATTATAAGGAAACCATTTGTATATCTCTGTATTTCTAGTGTAGAATAATTCAATGCCCCTACTAATGTTTATTGGATTTTGACTAAATTAAACTGAATGCTATAAAATTTAAATCATGAGAATCAAGTCTAGAAATTTGCAAGAATACAGCCTCATTTCCGTAATCTTTTGTCATTACTGTAACATTTTAGTTTATTGATATCTTTTCGGTACAATCTCTCAGTTCTTGCAAAAAAAAAAAAGAAAGTAGAAAATGTACTTGATTCAGGATCACAAGATCAAAATTTGAATTCTTGCTCTTCTATTGCCCTGGGCCTGATTTTTCCATTTGTCAAAAATGGGGTGGAGGGTTGTATTAAATGTTTTCTAAGGTCCTTTCTAGTTCTAAAATTTATGATGATAATCTTATGATTATGATACTTATTTGTATCATTGCATAATGTAGTCTGTTGATGGGCATGCTCTTCAGAGTTTTTATTTTTAAACTGCATATTTATATAGACATGTGTAAATACCTATAGGAATATAAATATGTAGATAAGGTTTCTTATAAAGTTCCTAATGAACAGTATATGAGACTATGTGAGTATGTAATTGTTATTATATCTCTGATATTGCTTCATTGAGCAGGAATGCATTTTATAGCCTTGTGATTACGTTTGGTTTTTATGAAACTTTAGAATAAAACAACTTTATGTGAATAGCTATACTTGATATTTACTTTTTTTCATGGCAAACATTACAGTACAGTTTCACAGTTGGTATTTGTACTCTCAAAACAAGCATAAAATGCAATAACACCTCAGAGTCTCACTTTTTTTCCCTCTTCAGTTGCTACTATGTTGCATTGGGATCCAAATTTTATAAATCATTGTTAAGATATTTGTTATGCTATTATTTTCATTGAGTTAAAAATTTAATATATTTTGACCAAGCTTTATTATTCTACATAAATAGTACCAAAATGGACTTAATTAATTAGTTTAATCATCTTTCATTGCCATTACTATCTCTTTATTTTACAAAATTGAATGCATCTTCCTACTAGCATTCTTTTTATATTGCATTGGATTTTAAATGCTTTATTGATAAGATTCTGTTTTACATTGTTAAGAAATCTAATCTTTTTAAAAATTATATTTTCCAGAGACCTCATGGCAAATAGATTTCAATTAAGTTCAGACCAAGCCTCAAAAGACTGCCATGAGGTCTCTGCTTTGTAGTATTGTTCCTAGAGGGTCTATATTTATAGCCTTGCTCCTATTCTTTCCATGAATCTGGGTCCAAATTCTCTCACCATGCTTGGGCTAAAAGACTGTTTTTTTACAGATCAGTCTTAATAACTTCTTGCTCACTCTAGAAGAATTGCCCTCGAAATTCCTTTCACTCTCAGAGGCTAATCTAATCTTGGTGCTGCACCATTATCTCCTCTTGCCCACCTGTATCTTTAGGCCACATTTATGAAAAAAAAATTCTAGCAAATGTTTTGCCACCATGCATGCCCTGCACAAGGCTCCTCTCAGTAAATCCAGGGGGCTGAGAGTGAGACTGAGGCTTTGTGGATTATAGGATTGGTTGGCCTGGCCTGGCCCCCATTATTCACCTGCAGGACTAGGAACCAGCCTTTTCATTATCTTTGCTTCTGTTCTCTCAACTCTCCCACTAAACTTATTTGCTACTCTGCGGGTCTATTGGATCCCTTTTACAGGGCCAGAATTCATCACTACTTGGGGATGTCATCATCTGTCTAGGAAATTGATTTTTGTATATTTTGCCATCACCATCTCAAACAAGAAATTGACTTCTTTATCCTCTTCTAGATTTCTAAGATCTCATGATCAGCATCCTGTACAGAAAATTGAGATTATTGACTGTAATCTCTTTCCAATCTCCATCCACAATTCAAAAGACTCCTATTTTAGGCTTTGAGCAATGATACATATAAAACCCATTGGAAATGTTCATTGGCTATAGGAGGGGGAGGGCAGGAGAAGGGGAGGGAAAGAATATGAATCATGGAATCGTGGAAAATATTCTAAATTAATTAATTAAAAAATTTAAAGACTCCTATTTTATCTTCCCTCATCTTTTGGTTCCTACAGTAAGTGGCTCTCCTCTTTGTCAAAGCTTGACAAGCTATATATATATATATATATATACATATATATATATATATATATATATATATATATATATATAGAGAGAGAGAGAGAGAGAGAGAGAATGTCTGCGTGTATAACCAGATTAAGAATATAGTCCCAATATAATACCTGAGTTATAGTTTCAAGTATCTTTATTGTTATAATAATATTAAAATGTGTTATATTAATCACATGTAAGTTATGTTAAAATTATGTATGTGAATTTATTTTATCATATATGTTCTATCAAACCAATTATTTAAGAAGCTGCATGTTTCAGAAAGGAATCAGAAAGGCATCGAAAGGTCATGAAGACTGTGAAGATTAAGTTTAATTCTCCCCTGATTATAGTAATGAAAATTCTTGACTGTCCCTGGATTGTGAAGATTAACCCTTGTCTAGTTTTAGATTTAATCCCCATGAGTGTAAACATGGTACTTAAAAGTTAAGTATGAAGATCTGCCTATTTTGGATCTAATCACCACAAGTGCAAATATCACACTTAATCATGAAGTGGGAGGCCTATGACCCACGTGTGTGATAGTGGGTAACAAATAAACCCCTTTTCCCCCTTACAAGACCAAAAGTTTAGAAATTATCTCAAAGACAAGGAAAACAGCAATTGGTCATGTAGATCACTTGGAGACCTCTTTGGGGGCATTTGGGGACACACATGAAATGATAATAGAGTGTATATTTTGCAATGTGGGGTCTTAGATTTAACTGGGGAACCTGCAGACCATTGGCCCTATAATTTTTCTGTTTACAAAAAGCCAGATCTTTGCTTTAGAAGGGTCTCCAAGTATCTCATTTTAACACATTCCAACACTTTTCCACCTCTTGGGGCAGTTTCCGTCATTTGAGTAATCTTTCCCTGTCTGTTTTTCTGTGTCTATGTCTTTATTTCTGTCTCTGTGTCTCTCCTCACCCCCACAATTTTTTTAAGTTTACCAATGCTTTAATAAATAATTCCTCTAATTATCTTTTTTCATTCCTCATTTTTCTTTATTTTTGTGGAATTTTTTTGTCACAAGCCCTCCTTCTTCTTGGACATTCTTTCTCTGCTATTGTGCTCCATGATATTACTATGCTGACATTCCTTTTGAGTCCCTTTAGCTGGGTCATAATCAACCTATTTAGTTTTAAAAGGCCCCAGTGTTTTGTACTTGACCTGATTTTTTTCTTGCTTTTAATTGTTCTCATTAGCCTAAATGAGTTAACTATCTCTAAGCAGATCTATAAATACTTGCATATATTATTTCTTCCTAAAGTGATCCTTCTAAAATGTGTATTTGTATGTGTGTCCAGAAATGCACACATTGTAATATCACTTTGAAAATCCTATTTTGATAAATGTTTCCAAAAACAATGTCATTTTCTCATTATGTATTTTGAAGTAATGAAACTTAATATTATCAATTTGAATTATCATAACAAAGAATACTGGTCTTTTCCAAATCATTTAAATATAAGTGTTTTATTTAAAGAAATTAAACTTGATTATGCACATATTTGATTTTTAAACATATTTTCCCAAGTTGGATTCCAAATATTGAAAATAAATGTTATTTAAATCCATAAACTTAAAAATTGAAAAATATATATATATATAATTTCAAAGAGCTTAACTTGTATTTATTTAATTTAATTTCTTTTTATATAATTTATTATCATCTTATATAATCTTTTAAGTAGTTTATTTAATAAGAATGCTAGAAAGGATAGTCCCAGTTGTTAATTAACAGTGTATAAGCAGTGATAGATAAGGAAAGAGTTAACTTAATAGTTCCTGTTATAAAGCTTCTTATGTAAAGTACAAGTCCTTACTATCTCTTGATTCTGAATAAAGATAACAGAAGCAATCAGAGAGTCAGTTGTAAGAATGGGAATAATATTTGTTTCTCTAGAATTTATGTCACTAATAGGGACCTCATATTTTATGACTCAGAGAAAGGACTCTGTTTCCTTTATGTCTTCTTAAGAGGTGTTTGAGGGTCTTAGTTATGAGATTAATAAATTGCTTGGACCTTGTGCTATAATTTATCAACTATTAGCTATCATAGATAGGTTTTGTTGATCAATAATTTGTATCAACTGTGAAAAGCATATGAAAACAAATGTGAACAACAACAAAATGTCTTTCGTCACAGACAGAATGGTGACGGTACCACTGACTCTATTTACCTATGATTTAAGTCTGTTTTTCAGCTCAGAATTACGATCCAGCAACTTCTTTATTTCTTGCAATTTTCAAGATTATTTTTATACTTAGACACAATGGTAATTCTAGATACTGCTGCATATTCATGAAAAATTGATCAGAAGCTCTCTGCTCAATCCATATTTTAAAATCAAGTCCAAGTCTTCTGAACTTATTACCATGTCTTACAATGCCAACAGGAATGAACCATGAGATATAATTAATGTGATATAATTTAAGCAGTTATATATTATGTATTCAGATTGCTCATCATTCAGAAATGCTTATAGTCATTCTAGGCTATATCTCTATCTACATGCACACATATAACACTTTATATCTCTATAATTATATTTATATTTCACTAAATAAATATATTTATATCTATTTATTTATACTTGAATTTCTACCATTTTGAATTCTAATACTGGTTATTTTATGAACAGATCTAAATAGTTTATTTTTATCTCAACATATCTTTTGGTTGTGAAACTTCGTGCCCAACTTGTAAAAGGAAAGTGCATTAATACAACACAGCGGGTAGCTTGTTATTGAATGATGGTAACTTTGGTTCTTTTCAACCACACTAATAAAAGTGTAGGTCCAGAAAATCTTGTAGCCAACTATAGGGAAATGAGTCATATGTTCCATTTGCTGTCTTGTCAATGTTGCTATAAATGAATGACCTAATTAGAATTTACAGAAAGTATGAAAATAGGGTTGCTATGACTACCAGGTATTCTAGCTCACCAGGGAAGTGCTACTCTAATGATGATTGCCCAGGGGTAAACATATGAGGTAAGCGATGAACAAGGACCTCCTTCCAGTTGAAAAATGATCATATTTAGTTACATGATTCACAATGCAAATAAATGTTTCTTGGCATAACTTTGCATTTACTTATTTTTTTCTTTCAACAGTGATTTAGAATTTATCCATTACCAAGAAGAAATATGCTGAAAACTTTCCTAGAATAATGTCCTCTTTAGTATCATATAATTAGCATAATGTGACTAGAATGAATGGGATCTGATAATTTACAGAGAAAGTGATACTTTATCTTTTTTTCTGCCCCCTCTTCTGCTACCTTAGATAGGGATAAATAACTGGACTTGATTCCAAGAAGACCTTGGTTCAAGTTCTACACCTGCTGTATAGTTGCTGTATGACCCTGGGGAAGTCAATTAACTTATTAATACTCTAGGCAATTCTCTAAGATTAGAATTTGGAGAGAATGCACCTTTCTGCAATGCTATAGAAAATTTCTTCATTCAAGATTTCCTTATAGCAGTAAAATTGGAGGACCATTCTTATTCCCCATTCTTATGATAAAGGCATAACTTAAAAAATTTAGTTCCATAAAATCATGGGTCAAAAAACTTTCATTAAAATGGCATCATTTAGACTCTTCTTTAAATCATTTGAAAGAAAACACTACTTGTTCTTCCTCACTCCACATTTAACTCATTACAATAAAAGGCTACTGCATATTTTTCTTCCTCTGCCTCTTTGGATTGCTTTTTGAAATCCTCTTTGAACTCTTCCAGAATCTGTGTCCAATTCAAATTGTTCTTTTGGGCTTTGTGTGTGTTAGCTTTACTTTCACTGTTCCATTCTGTGTCTGTGCCTTGTTGCTATAAAAATTCTCTATAGTTAAATGCTTTTTTTAGTTGTCTTCCCATTTTTCCAACCTTTTAATAGGTAGGTTCTGTTTTCTGGGGGGTTGATACTCTCTTAAGCTTCAGTCCTTCCTTCAAGACTGTATGCCTGAGCCCTGGGGGTAGGGGGGCTCTGAGAATCACCTCCCACTGCTGATTAACCCTTGAGGCTGCTAATGGCTGAAATTCTCACCTCAGGCTTGGGTGAAACTTTTGGTCTCACTCTAGGCTTGATTAAGTCATGCACAGAGCAGACTGCCCTGTCCTGGAGTCTTTGAGGAGAAGCTCAGGGGTCCCAGCTTTGGGTCTACCAACTATCCCAAACTGGGTTCTATGTCCTTGCCACAGGCACTGGCTAAGGCTCCTGGCTTCACTCAGAACCACACCGACCAGGCTTCAAACAGCCCTGGGCTGGAATTCTGAACCCCATTGCCAGTTTGCTTGGAACCTCAAAGGGTGTGTGTTGGCTTGGACCTCTCTCCACCCAGGTAGGGTCTCAGGGTCAGGTGTTGCTTTGGGCTCCGGTTCAGAACCTGGCACAGCAGATATGAGGTGGGTGTGTGGAATTTGCTGTGGGCTTGCTTTTCACTCCTTTCTGTAGCCTCCCCTCTCACCCCAGTGCTCCAGATGTTCTCTGCCTAACTTTTGACTTTTTTCTCTTTTTGAAGTTGCTTCCCTGTTTCTCCTTCTTAGTTGTTTCACTACTGTATTCATTGTCATTTTAAGATTGGTTAAAGGAGATTCTCATAGTGGTTTCAAGCTTTCCTGCTTCTACTCTGTCATCTTGGTTCCAGAACTGCCATATTTTTTCTCAATAAGCATATCAGTATCTTTATGTTTTATTATATATCTATGTATGTTTACATTACATGTATATATAATTTAATAATCATTTTCTGACACTTTGTGATCTATAGTCTCTTACTACCTCCCATACTTCCCTCTTCCCTGACATAGCAGGTAATATGTTATGCATGTGCTATCATACAATACATAATTCATTTTAATCATGTTGTAAAAAACAAAATACATATCACTTATATCAGAGGAAAATTCACAGAGGAAATAAAGTGAACAATGAAGTGCTTCAATCTGCATTCAGACTTCATAAGTTCCTTTTATGACAAAGGATATCCATTTTTCTCTGGTAGTTAAGACAACAACGAAAGCTAAAATAGAATTTTGTACCATTTTATGAGATGTGAATGTTGAGCTTGAGGTGCTATTGATATGGCTTGCCATTTTTTTTTGTAGGAATAAAGGTACAGGAAGTTGAAGGATATATAAGTAGACTCTCACTTCCTATTACCTAAGAAAACAAATAAACTTAAAAAGAAAAACATCACTGGGAACACAAAAGTATTTTTAGAAAAAAAAAGTTTTTAGAAATCAAATTTTTAAATTTTGTACCTATTTTTCCCAGTTTAAAATTTCTGTGTCTACTTTCTATCCTACTCTTCCAAGAATATTTGCATTGTGACTTATTTAAATAGGATTTTGTTCCATAACGTTCTACAATTTCTCTGGTTCACCTATACTTTTCTTGTAGGTGAGCTTTTTGAATACCCCAAAAATAATGTATAAACTCATGCCATATACGCGTGAATCTATCCATTATGGTTTTGTAATTTTAAAAAGTATAGATGAAAAATGTAGGTGAACTATGAAAATGTGTTTATAGCACGATTAGTTACTTAACATTGGTTGACAATTTATGTGATGCCTGTTTTATAGGATTATAAATTCTGTGTGCTATGTGAACATTGAAATATGCAGCAATATACAGTGGTTTCCTTTCTAGAGGACTGGTTTTTAAGGACTTCTTTTCAATACCCATTTCTAAATGCCTTACTTTCAATACTTTTAGAAAAATGTATATTTGCACATGAAGGACAAAAGCTAGGTTGATAGGGAGTAGAACACCTCAAAAGTTCCAAACCCACACTTAATACAATGTCAAAAGATATTAGTCACTAGAACTACCTTGTAATTACAATTTGTGGGTTGTGTTATGACTAATACCATTGGAAAGTAGGAGTATTTGAATTCAGCTGACATTTTGGGGGGGTAGAGAAGTGTTTTCACAATACAGTTGAACGAAATGTGAAGGGCTTACAGGATTTTGAAAGAGGAAAGAGAATTTAGAGAAAAAATAATGAGTTCTATTTTAGATCTATCATATTTAGTATAAGTTAAGGACATATAATTTGCAGGTAACTAGGTGGCAATGAATGCAGAGTTCTTGACCTAGAGTCAAAAAGAGTTCAAATCCAGCTTCAGATACATAATGCTTGATTGACCCAGGGCAAGTCTCTCAACTACTTTACATCATTTTTCTCATCTGAAAAAAAGAAGATAATGATAGCATATATATCCCTGGACTATAAATGATATATATTTTTTAAAAATTATTTGAATGCCTGAATATTTGGTAATAGATATGACATATAGTCATTTTACTAACTTTGATATTCTGTCAAATTTTACACTTAAGTATAGTAACTTTATAATATAATACACATCCTTTTCAGGATTAAATTTAATATTCAATGATTTTATAATGATTAAAATAGTTTTACTTCCAAAAATATAATAAAATATGAAAAATAAAAGAGCAAAGAGCAACATACCTCTCCTCAAGAATTTTTCCAAAGAATTTCAGAAAATAAGAATAAGGAAGTATTTTTCCTCCTATCTATGAAGACTGATTACTGGACACAGAGAGCCAAGTCCAGTCTCAAGGATGTCCTTCTTACAGGACCTAATATTATATATATATACATATATATGTATATATAATTTACAGGTTTCACTTGAATCTCAATTAAATAATTTAAATATGTTTTTATTTTAATTAAGAATATTTTCCCATGGTTACATGATTCATGTTCTTTCCCTCACCTCTTTCGTCCTCCCTCCAACAGCTGAAAAGTAATTCCACTGGTTTATATATATATATATATATATATATACATATATATATATATATATATATCATTGTTCAAAACCTATTTCCATGTTATTCATATTTGCATTAGAGTGATCTTTTAACATCAAAATCCTAATCATATCCCCATTGAACTACATGATTGATCATATGTTTTTCTTCTGTGTTTCTGCTCCCACAGTTCTTCCTCTGGATGTGGATAGTGTTCTTTCTCATAAGTCCTTCAGAATTGCCCTGGATCATTGCATTGCAGCTAGTTAAAGAAGTCCATTACATTCGATTGTACCACAGTGTATCAGTCTCTGTGTACAATGTTCTCCTGGTTTTGTTCCTTTCACTCTGCATCACTTCCTGGAGGTTGTTCCAGTTCACATGGAATTCCTTCAGGTCATTATTCCTTTTAGCACAATAGTATCCCATCACCAACATATACCACAATTTGTTCAGCCATTCTCCAATTGAAGGGCATCCCCTAATTTTCCA